>NC_086100.1:93848681-94043681 GCF_963921235.1 Mobula hypostoma | reverse complement strand
CTCTGTGTTGTCTGTGTCTATGTGCCTGATACTGCCACTGGCAAGTTTTTCACTGAACATGTACCTTGTGTATATGACAATAAACTTGACTTGATGTATTTGCTGGGTTTGCACATGAACTTGGTGGCTGAGGTAATCTCCTCCATTGTTTGAGAGAGAGGAATCATCAACCATAACCTACGCCAACTTCAGTGAGATTCCACCGTCAATCACATGGAACCCATGCAGCATAGGAAGAGCCCTTTCAGCCTGCTGAGTCTCTACCCATTTATAGTAATCTTCTAACTATATAACCATGTAACAATTACAGCACGGAAACAGGCCATCTCAGCCCTTCTAGTCCGTGCCGAACGCTTACTCTCACCTAGTCCCACTGACCTGCACTCAGCCCATAACCCTCCATTCCTTTCCTGTCCATATATCTATCCAATTTAACTGTAAACGACAACATCGAACCTGCCTCAACCACTTCTGCTGGAAGCTTGTTCCACACAGCTACCACTCTCTGAGTAAAGAAGATCCTCCTCATGTTACCCCTAAATTTTTGCCCTTTAACTCTCAACTCATGTCCTCTTGTTTCAATCTCCCCCACTCTCAATGGAAAAAGCCTATCCATGTCAACTCTATCTACCCCCCTCATAATTTTAAATACCTCTATCAAGTCCCCCCTCAACCTTCCACGCTCCAATGAATAAAGACCCAACTTGTTCAACCTTTCTCTGTAACTTAGGTGATGAAACCCAGGTAACATTCTAGTAAATCTTCTCTGTACTCTCTCTATTTTGTTGACATCTTTCCTATCATTTGGTGACCAGAACTGTACACAATACTCCAGATTTGGCCTTACCAATGTCTCGTATAAATTCAACATTGCATCCCAACTCCTATACTCAATGCTCTGCTTTATAAAGGCCAGCATACCAAAAACTTTCTTCACCATCCTATTCACATGAGATTCCACCTTCAGGGAACTATGCACCATTATTCCTAGATCCCTCTGTTCTACTGCATTCTTCAATGCCCTACCATTTACCATGTATGTCCTATTTTGATTAGTCCTACCAAAATGTAGCACCTTATATTTATCAGCATTAAACTCCATCTGCCATCTTTCAGCCCACTCTTTTAAGTGGTCTAAATCTCTCTGCAAGCTTTGAAAACCTACTTCATTATCCACAACTCCACCTATCTTAGCATCATCTGCATACTTACTCATCCAATTTACCACCCCATCATCCAGATCATTAATATATATGACAAACAATATTGGACACAGTACAGATCCCTGAGTCAAAACACTAGACCCCATCTTCCAATCTGACACATAGCTATCCACCACTACTCTCTGGCGTCTCCCATCCAGCCACTGCTGAATCCATTTTACTACTTCAATATTAATACCTAACGATTGAACCTTCTTAACTAACCTTCCATGTGGAACCTTATCAAAGGCCTCACTGAAGTCCATATAGACAACATCCACCACTTTACCCTTGTCAACTTTCCTAGTAACCTCTTCAAAAAATTCAATAAGATTTGTCAAACATGACCTTCCACGCACAAATCCATGTTGACTGTTCCTAATCAGACCCTGTCTATCCAGGTAATTATATATACCATCTCTGAGAATACCTTCCATCAATTTACCCACCACTGATGTCAAACTCACAGGTTGATAATTGCTAGGTTTACTCTTAGAACCCTTTTTAAACAATGGAACAACATGAGCAATATGCCAATCCTCCGGCACCATCCTTGCTTCTAATGACATTTGAAATATTTCTGTCAGAGCCCCTGCTATTCCCACACTAACTTCCCTCAAGGTCCTAGGGAATATCCTGTCAGGACCTGGAGACTTATCCACTTTTATATTCCTTATGTTAGTTTCATTTTGTTCTCTCCTCATTTCCATCAACTCCCCCCCCCCTCGCCGCAGTCTATACCACTCACCTACACACTAAAAACAATTTACAGTGGCCAATTCACCTACTGACCAGCACTCATCTGGGATTGGGGGGGCGGTGGGGGAATGAAACACTCCAGAGCCCACCCAGGTGGTTACAGGAAAAAGGTGCAAACTCCACATAAACAACATTAGGATTGAACCTGGATCACTGGAACTGTGAGGCACTGGTACACTAGCTGTACCAGTGTGCCACACTTTTTTTTTCTGAAAAACATTTTTATGCCAAATTTCATAAATGAAAAAGCAATGTTTTATCTATATGCGTGATGGATACAAATATTGTCACAGAAGATTTCCCTGGGTAAAGAATGTGAGATTATTCATCACGATAAAAAATAAATTCACAACCTTAATGCACGTACTTCACAGACTCAACAGTGTAATCAGGAAAATTTTTGAACTGAATATTTGTAAATTTACTCTATCTGTAGCTAAATTTACATTAAAGTCAAATGCCTAGACACACCAGCTTAAACATATCTGGGCTATTGTTTTTAGGTCGGTGCCTTGTTCTACCTTATTGTATCTCCTCAGAGCTAAGCAGCTCAAAGTTAGTCACATTAAATAATTAAATTTGGCATGACTGATTTTCCAGTAGATATGAAATTAGTATACTGTTCATCCAGGAGAGTGCATACCTGATATTCATTTTCATTTATTTCTGGTTAAAAGTCTACTGCTCCCATTCTAAAAAAATGCTCAGGGATCAATCTTAAACCACATTAAATTGTAAATAGTCATCAAAGACATACCTTTAAGGAGTTAAATAATGTTCCTGCTATGGAAGACATGACAGGCAGGTTAATTGCTTTAATAGTATATGAGGCTAAGAATCTGCATAAATGATAATCTTGTAACAGTTTATTGAGATAAAATGATAGACGATTAATAAATAAGGGCCGACTTGAGTGACAGTCCACTGAATGGTTCCGAAGAAGATGGAACGAGAGTCTTGAGTCCAAGGTTTGTATAAATGATGTCTTGGTAACGGTTTCAATATGAAAAACTGTGAAGAGGCAAAATTCTATGGCTGAAATTACACTCACAGAATCATACATCAGCACAGTGCAGAATACCGAGTCTCATCAATCAACAATATAACATTCAAAAACATAATCACAGTTCATCATGAAGGAACTATGCTGCTGGGACTCAGTAACCAAGACAATGTCAGGCTGCAGGTCAGCTTAGATATACTGAAACTTAAAATAATCGGCAGAAGAGAAGTTAAATGATCTCTGGCTGTTAGGCAGCTCTGCCTCTCTGCTGGCTTTCTTGAACCTTCCCATTCTGCTAAGCTGTCAAACTGTGTGTTCGATATCCAGCCTTGGAGGAGCCGTAACTCTGTGAAGATTGGATAAACCAAAGCAACGCCGTTTCATTCCGCCGACCAAAGTTGAGCTAGTCTGCCTGCATCCTGGGTGTCCAGTTTAACTCATTGTCACACAGTCATAGAGCACAGAAAATGGCCCTTCAGCCCATTACATTCATGCTGCCCCTTGTACCTTCAGATCTCATTTACCTTCATTGGTTCTGTAGCCTTCTACGCCTTGCTAATTCAAGTATTTGTTCAGGCATATTAGATAACTGGTTCTGGGCCAGCACATAAATAAAATCACAAGGAAGATACGCTCGCGTCTTTACTTCCTTGGGACATTAAGGAGGCTCAGCTTGTCACCAAACTTCCACAGATGTATTGTTGTAAGTCGCTTGAGTGGTTGCAATTTGAATTTGCAGATCATACGAAGCTGCCCAGAGAGTCGTGGACTTACCCAAGTAGTTCACAGGCAGATTCCTCTCCACCAGCGACTGCAGGTAAACGAGGTGCTGCCTCAGGAAGGCAACAACCATCATTGGAGATCCCCACTATCTGCTAAAATGGATTCGGTTTTCTTTTTGTTCCAGTTGTGTTCCTTGTAAAACTTATGTATAATTTATGCTTTTTTTGTGAAAGCTACTCATATGTTTCTTCTTTTTCTTTGACTTTTAATGGCGTTGGCAGTCCAACTTAAAAGTGCATTACTGTCTCCAGTTGGACTGGATTGTGGTGCAGGAAGTTGGGAAATAATACCCCTATTAGTTCTTTATCAAATGAAAACTAAATTACCGTAAAAGCCCTATAGATTGTAAATAATGAAAGACAATATTGTGAATTAAATTAGAGTCACTTCCATAACTTAATAAAGTTTTAAAATGAAAACTATCAACCCCCAAAGATATTAGTGTGTTGGCTTTCTGTCAACCTCATGATATGCTTCACATTGTAAAAAGGATGTGTTCAACTGTTACATAATGATCACAAAATGTACACACCCCAGAGTGATATTTTCCAACAGCATATAAGGAATAATTAAGCATAGGATGCCCAATTCAAAGTCCATTCAATATAATTCCTTCCCTTGTCTTACCCCCCTTTCCCACCAATCCCACAAGTCTTGCCACGATCCCCTAATTCTTATACGATGCTGAAATGAAAACGATGTATTCATTTTACCTCTGCAGATGACAATAAACGTGAACTTGACTTTGACTATTCTTCTTAAATGTTTATCACCCCAGAGACAACACACCCCCTATGTGAAAAATTTACCCCACCAATCCCCTCTAAAACTTCTATCGCTCACCTCAAACTTTTATCTTCTTCTCTAAGCCTCATCGATCATGGGCTGCTTGTATGATTCGATGTACTTCTGATGCTGCAGCCTGTACTTGTGCATCTGATAATGAATTTGACTGTGAGAAGTTTACCTACCCTATCTATTGTTTTCATGATTTTTCATGGCTCTTCTTAGCTCCTTCAGCTCCAGGGCCAATATTCTAAGCATGTGCCCTCTCCAATACTGCTGCCTTCCTCCTCTTCCTCTGTGGCAAGGTGAAAGAGTGGACAGCTGCCTAATTAAGATTGTCCAGTATTGGGAGTTGGTTGAGCAGTGATGTGGGGTGGTGAGGGTGGGCTGCCCTTGGTTTCTGTTCTCTACCTTTGTGTGAAGAGTACACATCGGTGCTCTTCACTGCGCTCGACAGCCTGTGATCTTCAGAGTGTATTCTTTATTAAGACTCTTTCCTCCACAGGACCAAAACTTATTGAACTGCAAGGGGTGATTGATAAGTTTGTGGCCTAAGGTAGAAGGAGTCAATTTTAGAAAACCTAGCACATTTAGTTTTCCTACATTTACACACTTAGTCCAGTGGTCGCGGAGCATACGGATCCCTTCTTTGTAGAAGTCGGCGCCTTGGACCTTCAGAAAGTGGTCCGCAACAGGGGTAATTGATAAGTTCATGGCCTTAGGTAGAAGGAGATGAGTTATTAACTTCAAACTTTCTGCATTTTCACTCAAAGAGTTGAACTGCATGTGCATGTAACGAGAGCTATATAACTCATCTCCTTCTACCTTAGGCCACGAACTTATCAATCTCCCCTTGTACATTGATGCTTGATGTTCCAATACCCCAAGTTTAATTTACCCTTTGTCAGGCTTTGCATTTTGTGCCTTTCAGATGTTCAGCCTGCTACTTTGCACATTCTCTCTTCCTTTGGTTTACTCCTCTCTATCTTCCTACTCAGTGGAAGACTGGCTTATGTCACCAGACAACTTTGCTCCACACTATGGAACTGAATCCACTTTCCTCTTTATTCTCAACTGCTATGGGTGGTCGCTGGGAGACCCCGCTTTTTCTGGCAGATGGAGCGTAGATGCTCGGTGAAGCAGTCTCCCAATCTACATCAGGTCTCACCGATACACAGGAGGCCACACCGGGAGCACCGGACACATTATATGAACCCAACAGCCTCACAGGTGAAGTGTTGCCTCACATGGAAGGACCGTTTGGGGCCCTGAATGCTAGTGAGGGAGGAGGTGTAGGGGCAAGTATAGCACCTGTTCCACTTGCAAGCGTAAGTGCTAGCAGGGAGATCAGTGGGGAGGAACGAATGGATACCAGAGTCGCGTGGGGTGCGATCCCTGCGGAAAGCAGGAATTGGGTGTGGGGGGGGGGATGATGTTCTAGGTGGTGGGATCCCATTGGAGGTGGTGGAAGTTATGGAGAATTACGTGCTGGATGCAGAGGCTGATGGGATGGTAGGTGAGGACAAAAGAAACCCTGTCCCTGGTAGGGTGGTGGGAATATAGGTTGAGAAAAGAGATTCATGAAATGGAAGAGATGCACACCAGTGACTCTTTTGGGGTCACATAATGTGTCCAGTGCTCTCTGTGTGGCCTGATGTACATCAGTCAGACCAGACATAGATTGGGTGACCGCTTCACCAAGCACTTACATTCCGTCAGGCAGCAGAAATGGGATCTCCCAGTGGCCACCCATTTTAATTCCACTTCCCATTCCCATTCTGACAGGTCAATCCATAGCCTCCTCTACTGTTGCGATGAGGCCATACTCAGGTTGGAGGAATAAAATCTTATATTCTGTCTGGGTAGCCTCCAACCGGATGGCCTACCCCTACTCTCCTTCACCATTCCTCATCCACTCCTGATGTAAACAGGAGTGTGTGCATTACTCAACGTTGATGTAAACAGGAGTGTGTGCATTACCTTGCATTGATGTAAACAGGAGTGTGTGCATTACCCAATATTGATGTAAACAGGAGTGTGTGAATTACCCAGCATTGATGTAAACAGGAGTGTGCGCATTGTCCAACATTGATGTAAACAGGAGTGTGTGCATTACCAAGTGTTGATGTAAACAGGAGTGTGTGCATTGCCCAGCATTGATATAAACGGAGTGTGTGCATTACCTGCATTGTTGTAAACAGGAGTGTGTGCATTGCCAAGTGTTGATGTAAACAGGAGTGTGTGCATTACCAAGTGTTGATGTAAACAGGAGTGTGTGCATTGCCAAGTGTTGATGTAAACAGGAGTGTGTGCATTACCTAGTGTTGATGTAAACAGAAGTGTGTGCATTGCCCAACGTTGTTGTAAACAGGAGTTTGTGCATTGCCCAACATTGAAATAAACAGGAGTGTGTGCATTACCTAGTGTTGATGTAAACAGGAGTGTGTGCATTGCCTGACATTGATGTAAACAGGAGTGTGTGCATTGCCTGACATTGATGTAAACAGGAGTGTGTGCATTGCCCAGTGTTGATGTAAACAGGAGTGTGTGCATTGCTAAGTGTTGATGTAATCAGAGGTGTGTGCATTGCCCAACATTGATGTAAACAGGAGTGTGTGCATTGCCAAGTGTTGATGTAAACAGGAGTGTGTGCATTGCCCAACGTTGTTGTAAACAGGAGTGTGTGCATTGCTGAGTGTTGATGGAAACAGAAGTGTGTGCATTGCCCAACGTTGTTGTAAACAGGAGTTTGTGCATTGCCCAACATTGAAATAAACAGGAGTGTGTGCATTACCTAGTGTTGATGTAAACAGGAGTGTGTGCATTGCCTAGTGTTGATGTAAACAGGAGTGTGTGCATTGCCTGACATTGATGTAAACAGGAGTGTGTGCATTGCCCAGTGTTGATGTAAACAGGAGTGTGTGCATTGCTAAGTGTTGATGTAATCAGAGGTGTGTGCATTGCCCAACATTGATGTAAACAGGAGTGTGTGCATTGCCAAGTGTTGATGTAATCAGAGGTGTGTGCACTACCCAGAGTTGATGTAAACAGGAGTGTGTGCATTGCCCTACGTTGATGTAAAAAGGAGTGTGTGCATTGCCCTACGTTGATGTAAAAAGGAGTGTGTGCATTACCCAACATTGATGTAAACAGGAGTGTGTGCATTACCCAACATTGATGTAAACAGGAGTGTGTGCATTATCCAGTGTTGATGTAAACAGGAGTGTGTGCATTACTCAACGTTGATGTAAACAGGAGTGTGTGCATAGCCCAACGTTGTTGTAAACAGGAGTGTGTGCATTACCCAGTGTTGATGTAAAGAGGAGTGTGTGTATTACTCAACGTTGATGGAAACAGGAGTGTGTGCATTACTCAACGTTGATGGAAACAGGAGTGTGTGCATTGCCCAACGTTGATTTAAACAGGAGTGTGTGCATTGCCCAACATTGATGTAAACAGGAGTGTGTGCATTACTCAACGTTGATGGAAACAGGAGTGTGTGCATTGCCCAACATTGATGTAAACAGGAGTGTGTGCATTACCTAGTGTTGATGTAAACAGGAGTGTGTGCATTGCCAAATGTTGATGTAATCAGAGGTGTGTATATTAGCCAGAGTTGATGTAAACAGGAGTGTGTGCATTGCCCTACATTGATGTAAAAAGGAGTGTGTGCACTACCCAGTATTGATGTAAACAGGAGTGTGTACATTACTCAACGTTGATGTAAACAGGAGTGTGTGCATTACCCAGTGTTGATGTAAAGAGGAGTGTGTGCATTACTCAACGTTGATGGAAAGAGGAGTGTGTGCATTACCCAGTGTTGATGTAATCAGAGGTGTGTATATTAGCCAGAGTTGATGTAAACAGGAGTGTGTGCATTGCCCTACGTTGATGTAAAAAGGAGTGTGTGCACTACCCAGTATTGATGTAAACAGGAGTGTGTACATTACTCAACATTGATGTAAACAGGAATGTGTGCATTGCCCTACGTTGATGGAAATAGGAGTGTGTGCATTGCCCTACGTTGATGTAAAAAGGAGTGTGTGCATTACTCAACGTTGATGTAAACAGGAGTGTGTGCATTACCCAACATTGATGTAAACAGGAGTGTGTGCATTACCCAGTGTTGATGTAAAGAGGAGTGTGTGCATTACTCAAAGTTGATGGAAACAGGAGTGTGTGAATTGCCCAACGTTGATTTAAATAGGAGTGTGTGCATTGCCCAACATTGATGTAAACAGGAGTGTGTGCATTACCTAGTGTTGATGTAAACAGGAGTGTGTGCATTGCCAAATGTTGATGTAATCAGAGGTGTGTATATTAGCCAGAGTTGATGTAAACAGGAGTGTGTGCATTGCCCTACATTGATGTAAAAAGGAGTGTGTGCACTACCCAGTATTGATGTAAACAGGAGTGTGTACATTACTCAACGTTGATGTAAACAGGAGTGTGTGCATTACCCAGTGTTGATGTAAAGAGGAGTGTGTGCATTACTCAACGTTGATGGAAAGAGGAGTGTGTGCATTACCCAGTGTTGATGTAATCAGAGGTGTGTATATTAGCCAGAGTTGATGTAAACAGGAGTGTGTGCATTGCCCTACGTTGATGTAAAAAGGAGTGTGTGCACTACCCAGTATTGATGTAAACAGGAGTGTGTGCATTACTCAACATTGATGTAAACAGGAATGTGTGCATTGCCCTACGTTGATGGAAATAGGAGTGTGTGCATTGCCCTACGTTGATGTAAAAAGGAGTGTGTGCATTACTCAACGTTGATGTAAACAGGAGTGTGTGCATTACCCAACATTGATGTAAACAGGAGTGTGTGCATTACCCAGTGTTGATGTAAAGAGGAGTGTGTGCATTACTCAAAGTTGATGGAAACAGGAGTGTGTGAATTGCCCAACGTTGATTTAAATAGGAGTGTGTGCATTGCCCAACATTGATGTAAACAGGAGTGTGTGCATTACCTAGTGTTGATGTAAACAGGAGTGTGTGCATTGCCAAATGTTGATGTAATCAGAGGTGTGTATATTAGCCAGAGTTGATGTAAACAGGAGTGTGTGCATTGCCCTACATTGATGTAAAAAGGAGTGTGTGCACTACCCAGTATTGATGTAAACAGGAGTGTGTACATTACTCAACGTTGATGTAAACAGGAGTGTGTGCATTACCCAGTGTTGATGTAAAGAGGAGTGTGTGCATTACTCAACGTTGATGGAAAGAGGAGTGTGTGCATTACCCAGTGTTGATGTAAAGAGGAGTTTGTGCATTGCCCAGAACTGGTTTAAATGGGCATTGCCCACCTTCCTGAATTTAATGACTGGCTTTCTTGCTTTGCTGACATTGGGGGATAAGTTGTTTTCATGACACCAAATCACTTGGCTCTCTGTCACCTTCCTGTACTCCGACTGATCATTCTTTGATATTTGGTTCACCACCATGATATCATCTGCAAATTTGCAGATGGAGTTGGAGCAGAAACTGGCCACACAGTCTTGAGAGTACAGGAAGCAGGACAGGATGCTGAAGACACAGCCAGTGTTGATGAAATTACGGCAGGGGTGTTACATGTTCTGACTGCAGGCTGTTAGTCAGGAAGGCAAGAATGTCAGATTGCTTGTGATTATGGTATTGAAAGCAGAGCTGCAGTCAATAAACAAGTCTTATGTAGGTAGCTTCACTGCTTTGAAACTCCAGAGATGAGTGCAGGACCAGGAAGACTGTATCAGCCATGGACCTGTTTTAGCGGTAGATGAATTGCAATGGGTCAAGTTTGTCTGGGATTAATACCAGCCTCTCGAAGCATTCATGATGGTGGATGTCAAAGAGAGTGGGTGCAGTTAATAAGACATATTACCTTATTTTCAGTGGGTACCGGGAAGGTAGCGGTCTTCTTAAAGCAGCTGAAACCTCAGATTGAAGTAGAAAGATTATTAAAAATGTTTGCAAATGCCCTTAGCAGCTGATCTATGCAGAGTTTGAGGACATGGATGTGACTAGGGTCTCCATTCAGGCCAGATGTTTACTGTGAGTTCACTCTCAAGAAGATTGAGCCAGTGTCTGCAATGGTGATAGTGGGTCCAGGTGCATTAGAGGCTGTTGGGGTGGGAGTGGGGGGGTTGGACATACAACTTATCTCACCCCACCCTGGTTGACTTGATCATATCCCTCTCCCCGGCTTATAACAGCACAGTGTCTGTTCTTCAGTTACCCAGTCTACTTCCTCCAGTTCGAATGCTTTCATATCCTGGCAATATTTTCCGTTAGTTGCTGCACTCTCTGGTGTAGATACATGATTAAGAAACCTGAAAGCAGGGCAGAGACCATTGGCATTATACCACTAAAAATAACAAAATCGTTTGACAGCACAAACTTGAGAAGATCTGCAGATGTTGGAAATCCAAAGCAACACACACAAAATGCTGGATGAAGTCCTGATGACGGGTCTTGGCCTGAAATGTCAACTGTTTTCTCTTTTCCATAGATGCTGCCTGACCTGCTGAGTTCCTCCAGCATTTTGTGTATGTTGCCATGTGACAGTAAACTTTTTCCCACAGTTCACAATAATGTGATGGTTGGTCTTGATTCATCCATCCAGAGAGACCTTAATGCATCCCAGTTGTAGCTTCCTAAATAACCCTTAAAGTCCTTTCCCTCTATTGATGTTTCTGGAACTGCACTGAACATATTGATCAGTCTGCCCGGACTTTGACATTGTGCAGGAGTGCAATGTAAATGATGGAAAAATTGGGAGTTTATTTTACAAGTTCACGATTTTTTTTTTACCAAAATCTACTTTATTCATAATGTTTACAGTTGTAAGCAATCAGTGTATACCTTTCTGAACATCCAATTCAATTCAACCGTCAATTCAATGTATTCTCTTACAATGCCACTCCTGTTTCTTCCTTAATTAATGCACTCATGAGTTGTCTGAGAGGCTTTTACAAAAAGTTGACCTCTCAGTGTCCAGTGGTGGTTGTTGTTGCATGAATGAAGTCACTGGAGAAAAGTACTGGTAGACATGAAGCAGCCTCTTTATTCACCAAAACAAAATACAGCAGGTATCATATGGAGACCCTTTCAGTTGGAAAAAGATCTGGCTGGCCCAATACTACCCAACATTTTATGTGCTAAACATCAAAGGACAAAGCCATATTTACAATGTATCCACAATGCTTTCTTTGAAACTACACACAAACTTCACACCTCCTGATTCGCACCCACCTCTCAGACATCTAAATTAGTTTTAATCAGCATTGTCTGGTCTGTGATTCAAAGCTTTTGGGAACCCATTGTTCAGAACATCATTTTTAAATTTATTCTACAATCTATATTCAGCTTTGAAGTTTGGTGGCTAAAGTTATTTGCTATATGTGCTAAACCCAAAAATCGCTCTAACAGCAGTTGGATCCCACAATGGTGTGTGGAACCCTCAGAGGCTTCCTGTTGACTGCACTGAGCTTCTGTGTGTCCCTTAGCTCATATTCATTCCATTGGTTTCAATTTGGAGAGTGCTCCATTGCGCTTATGATGTTATCAAACAGTAATTAAGGTTTACCCCTTTAAATTTTGATTCATTAAAAATTATAAGTTCCTCTGGCTTGAGTGCAACCTCATAATTTAATTTTCCTGGTTAAATATTTGTATATAATTAAAAAATTGCAGTTGAAGTGTTACACGGAAAGAGACTCTTTGGCCCAAATTGTCTATGCTCATCAGATTAGTCTCATTTGCCTGCATTTGGCCCATATCCATCTAAACCTTCACTATCCACGTACCTGTACAAGTGTCTTTTAAATGCTGTTATTGTTTGTACCTCCTTGACATGTTGAAATCTTTTGATAAGTTCAACCCCCAGTGCTTGGTTTCCAAGATGATAAAGCCAAAACAATCAGCATATGCGTAATGGAACACAATAGTTATTAGCTGCTGATCCTAGTGGCTTTATTCTACACTGTTCCAGTACCTAAATGTCTCCCTTGTTTCTTGGCAACCAGAAATGGATATAACATTCAACGGGCAATCCGACAAGGACACGGTGACATGCTCTAATCGTTATTTTATGTGGTTTTGACATCTTATTGACTTTGTGGATTGTTGCTGTGGAGTGTTCAACATATACATGGAGCTCTCCAAACAATGCCAAGGTCACTTCCTACCTCATGCTTTGCTCCTTGCTCTTCAAGGAAAATGTGCTATATTTTAATAATAATAATGACGTTAAGTAACAGTAGGATTGTCTGAGCTTTTACCTTTTGTTGTGGCTATCTTATAAAAGGACAAATATCTGCTTGGAGGGAGAATTTGGGAATGAGGGCAGCAGAAACATAAAGTCTGGAAAAGTTCCTTCAGCCCTGGCTCATTCTGACCACCAAGTAATCATCTACTCTAATCCAGTTTATCAGCACTTGCCCATGTTCTGTGTTTATGTTACTGATCAGCCTCCTGGGATTTCTACTGCTTTTCCAGGTGCATTGTTCCGGTTTCGATCTTAGAACATCGAACAGCACAGCACAGTACAGGCGCTCCAGCCCACATTGTTGTGATGGTCTTTTAACCTGCTGCAAGATCAATCTAACCCTTCCCTCCCACATCATCCTTCATTTTTCTTTCATCTATCTGCCTATCTCAGGATCTCTTAAATGCCTCTAACTATCTAACTCTACCAGAACCCCAGGGAATGTGTTCATGCACTTCGCTCCCTCTGCGTGAAAGACCTATCTCTGCCTTAAGTGAATCTTCCACTTCATTTTCATCTTCCATATCTCAGCTCAGTTCTGCAGCCTATCAATGTCCCATTGTTACACATAACAACCTTCTATCCTCTCCACAATACCACCAACCTTCATGTCATCTGCAAACTTATTAACCCACCCTTCCACTTTTTCACAAAAATCATAAAGAGCAGGGGTCCTGGAACACGGTGCTGTGAAACACCACTGGTCATGGACCTCCAGGCAGAATATACTCCATATATTATCATCTTCTGCCTTCTGCAGCCAAGTTTCCCTCAATCCTCTGCCTCCTGACTTTCTGAATGATCCAACCGTAGGGAACCTTGTTGAACACTTTATGATAATCCACATACATTACATCCACTGTTCTACCTTCAATTCGCTTTGTAATTTCCTTGAAATGTCAATCAGGCTCGTGAGGCATGACCTGTCCTTCACAAAATGTCACATACTGCCTATTCCTAATCAGACTATGTTTCTTCCAATGATCATAAATCCTGTTTCTAAGAATCCTCTCCAATAGTTTACCTACGTCTCTTGACAGTCACCCAGCTACTTGTTTCCTGCAACTGAGATGTAACTGCCTCTCTGATGTAATTAACCTCTCACAGTCTGCTGCACAACTTCATCGGGTGTTTAAGAAGGTGTATAGTGTGTTGCCCTTCATTAGTCGGGAGTTCATGAGCCGGTAGGTAATGTTGTAGCGAGGACGTCAGAAAGGGTGCAGAGGAGATTTGCCAGGATGCTAACACGAGGAATTCTGCAGATGCTGGAAATTCAAGCGACACACATCAAAGTTGCTGATGAATGCAGCAGGCCAGGCAGCATCTCTAGGAAGAGTTACGGTCGATGTTTTGGGCCGAGACCCTTCGTCAGGACTAACTGAAGGAAGAGCTAGTAAGAGATTTGAAAGTGGGAGGGGGAGGGGGAGATCCAAAATGATAGGAGAAGACAGGAGGGGGAGGGATGGAGCCAAGAGCTGGACAGGTGATTGGCAAAAGGGATATGAGAGGATCATGGGACAGGAAGCCCAGGGAGAAGGAAAAGGGGGAGGGGGGGAAAACCCAGAGGATGGGCAAGGGGTATAGTCAGAGGGACAGAGGGAGAAAAAGGAGAGAAAGAGAGAGAGAAAAATAAATAAATATCACTTTGCTACATCTTCATTTTCCTTGACTTCCATGTTTTACAAATATCAGTCGATTTCTCCCTTGAATACCTTCAATGAACTCTGCCTCCAGAGTGAGCGAAGGGAGAGAATTTCGAAAAGTCATGGCCATCTGAGAGAGGAAATCTCTCTTCATCTGTGTTGTTATTCTAAAACAATACCCCCAGTTCTAAACACCCTAACTAGGGGAAACATGCTCTTAGCATTCACCCAGCCAACACCCATATGAATCATGTATGTTTCAGTAAGATCACCTCTCATTCTTCAAATATTCAATGAGTAATAAACCTGATTTGCTCAACCTTTCTTTATACGTTAGTCCTTTATATTGTGAAAATCAATACAGTGAAAATGAGTCCTTACTCTTAATAATTTCTCCTTTGGCTCCTCCCATTTCCTCCAAACTAAAGGTGTAGCTATGGGCACCCGTATGGGTCCTAGCTATGCCTGCCTTTTTGTTGGCTTTGTGGAACAATCTATGTTCCGTACCTATTCTGGTATCTGTCCCCCACTTTTCCTTCGCTACATCGACGACTGCATTGGCGCTGCTTCCTGCACGCATGCAGAACTCGTTGACTTTATTAACTTTGCCTCCAACTTTCACCCTGCCCTCAAGTTTACCTGGTCCATTTCCGACACCTCCCTCCCCTTTCTAGATCTTTCTGTCTCTGTCTCTGGAGGCAGCTTATCCACTGATGTCTACTATAAGCCTACTGACTCTCACAGCTATCTGGACCATTACCCTTCTCATCCTGTCTCTTGCAAAAATGCCATCCCCTTCTCGCAATTCCTCCATCTCCACTGCATCTGCTCTCAGGGTGAGGCTTTTCATTCCAGGACAAGGGAGATGTCCTCCTTTTTTTAAAGAAAGGGGCTTCCCTTCCTCCACCATCAGCTCTGCTCTCAAACGCATCTCCCCCATTTCATGCACATCTGCTCTCACTCCATCCTCCCGCCACCCCACTAGGAATAGGGTTCCTCTGGTCCTCACCTACCACCCCACCAGCCTCCGGGTCCAACATATTATTCTCCGTAAGTTCCGCCACCTCCAACGGGATCCCACCACTAAACACATCTTTCCCTCCCCCCGTCTCTCTGCTTTCTGCAGGGATCACACCCTACGTGACTCCCTTGTCCATTCGTCCCCCACATCCCTCCCCACTGATCTCCCTCCTGGCACTTATCCTTGTAAGCGGAACAAGTGCTACACATGCCCTTACACTTCCTCCCTTACCTCCATTCAGGGCCCCAGACAGTCCTTCCAGGTGAGACGACACTTCACCTATGAGTCGGCTGGGGTGATATACTGCGTCCGGTGCTCCCGATGTGGCCTTCTATATATTGGCGAGACCCGACGCAGACTGGGAGATCGTTTTGCTGAACACCTACACTCTGTCCGCCAGAGAAAGCAGGATCTCCCAGTGGCCACACATTTTAATTCCACATCCCATTCCCATTCTGACATGTCTATCCACGGCCTCCTCTACTGTAAAGATGAAGCCACACTCAAGTTGGAGGAACAACACCTTATATTCTGTCTGGGTAGCCTCCAACCTGATGGCATGAACACTGACTTCTCAAACTTCCGCTAATGCCCGACCTCCCCCTCGGACCCAATCCGTTATTTATTTATATACACACATTCTTTCTCTCTCTCTGTCCTTTTTCTCCCTCTGTCCCTCTGACTATACCCCTTGCCCATCCTCTGGGTTTTTCCCCCCTCCCCCTTTTCTTTCCCCTGGGCCTCCTGTCCCATGATCCTCTCATATCCCTTTTGCCAATCACCTGTCCAGCTCTTGGCTCCATCCCTCCCCCTCCTGTCTTCTCCTATCATTTTTGATCTTCCCTCCCCCTACCACTTTCAAATCTCTTACTAACTCTTCCTCCAGTTAGTCCTGACGAAGGGTCTCGGCCCGAAACGTCGACTGTACCTCTTCCTAGAGATGCTGCCTGGCCTGCTGCGTTCACCAGCAACTTTGATGTGTGTTGCCAGGATGCTGCCCAGATTAGAGAACATGTTTTACAAGGAGAGGATGAGCAAGCTCGGGCTTTTCTCTTTGGAGGGAAGGAGGATGGGAGGTAGCCTGACGGGTGTGTGGGGTGATAAGAGGCATTGATCAAGTGAAGAGCTGAGACTTTTGTTCAGGGCAGAAATGGCTAATACAAGGTGGTATAATTTTAAGCTGCTTGGAGGAAATTATAGTGGGGATGTCAAAGGTAAGATTTCTATATAGAGTGGTAAGTGTGCAGAATGCACTGCCGTTGGTGGTGATAGGGGCAGCTAAGTTGGGGATATTTCAGAGACTCATATGGATGAAAGAAAAATGGAGGGCTATGTGGAAGGGAAGATTTAGTTTGATCATTGAGTTCGTTAAAAGCTTGGCACAACATTATATGCCAAAATGCCTGTACCGTGCTATACTGATTGATGTTCTATGTTGTATGTTCTATCCTGCTTTCCACTTTTCTTCCTAGTTCCTTATATTCTCTCTTCAGGACAACATCCCACTTCTTAGCTATGTTGTTGGTACCAGTATGTACCACAGCTTCTGGCTGCTTACCCCTATAGGAAACCGTGGACCTGGTCTGAGACATCCCTGGCCCTGGCACCTGGAAGGCAACATACTCTCCTGGACTCTCTTTACATCTACAGAATCTGTTCCCTTCATTATTGAATTGCCTCTCTACACTACTCTTCTCTTCTTCCCCCTTCCTTTCCGAGGCAGAGACAGACTTAGTGCCAGAGAACCATTCACTGTTGCTTTCCTCTGGATGGTCTTCCCCCACCCCACATATAGTATCCAAAATATTAAAAAGGGAACAGCCACATGGGTTCTCTGCAGTATCTATCAATTCCTTTTTCCTGTCTTGACATTCACCCAGCTACTTGCGTCCTGCAACACAGACATAATAGCCTTCAGTCAACCCCCTCACCCTCCTGAAAGCTCCACAACAAGACCTGTAAGGAGGTGAAACCCGTGCACTTCTCACTGGTATCATCATCAGGACATCAGAGTATTAAGGAAGGCAGGTTAAGACTATCAGGAACATTCTTGTATTAAGGCAGATGGCCTAATATTACTCTGTAATGTTTTGAGTGATGTATCTCTGTCTCTCATGCATCAACTTCCTGGGAGGAGTTTACTGCTTGGAATTTCCTGCATTTCCCTTGTAAGTGACTTGGGATCTGCTGTCCAGTAAACATCGGGGTTCATTAAATACATCTCTCGTAAATGTTTGGTGATAGCGATTTTAGATTCTGTAGTGGTTGGCTTTAAAGCCCTTGAGAACACAGATTAGGAGAGACAATGGAGGCCATTATTACCAACAACTTCAAACAGAAATTTACTGTACGCCTATCACAATATTTTAGATTTTGCTTTCACTATCTTGGTTAGATAATGGTTCCAACTGATGGCTTCTGCATGTGAAGGAACACTCCTGGTATCACACTGAGAATGTGTTTGTTGAGCACTTTCTGTTTCCTTACACTCGCAAGTATAATGAGGGGTTCTGAACTAATAGAAGTCAGTAACACTTTGCCTCATCAGCTAAGAATGCTAGAGTTATTCATCAACGCAGGCAGCATCTGTAGGGAGGGGATCCGAGTCATGAGACAGATCTTGCTGAGTCAGACTCACCACTCACAGGCATACTAGCTGGCCCCACAAGCCCAGGCTCTCAGTTAGACTAGATGTGGACTTCCACACCGAAAGTCCTGACAGCTATGTCTGAACATTTACTAGATCTTGGCAACATGACACTAAGTCCATCCCCAAAACACCAGTGACAGGCATTGATAAAATGGTAAAGCCAACCTTGGAATTTTGCCTAGTGTCCCACCTACGACTGCTTTCAACATTTTAAAGTATCTATGACATTCGCCATGGAAATAAAAGATTAAAATATTTCTGATACAGGGAAGTAAATTTTAAAAAAGACACAAATAATCCAAAACAAAAGCAAAGCAAATAATTATTACTGTATAATAATCTATAAAAGCTTAAGGAAACAGGAGTAAGCCACTCAACTCCTCAAGCCTGCCCCTTCATTCAATGCAATCATGGCTGATCCATTCCAGGACTAACCTCCACCTTGATACCAGTCCACATATTCTTCAATTATTCTAAATTTATCAACTTTCTTTCTAAACACTCCCAGTGCTGGAGCTTCCATAGCCATCTGGGGTAGAGTGTTCCAGAGATTTCCCACCTTTTAATAATAAGAAATATAAAACTTTTCTGTCCCTTTAAAAAAAAACTAACTGAAACATACATTAGAAACACAGAAAGAAAAACTTAAACTAAATCAAATTAAGTATAAAGAAAAATTATCACCCCTCTCGTAAGAAATCTTACCATTGTAGTAAATGAAATTAAAAACATGGAATGAATTAATTATATAAAACTAAAACACAATAAATTAACTTCATATTTTTTGTGCCATAATCCACAGGCTTTTAAAAGCCATTGGAATCTGGGGTCTTGAATCCTGTACCGGCATCATTACTACAGAACATGAGCACTAATGGAAGGTCCTAGTTAAACTAGCCCCAATCCCTGTGGAGTCCAGTGGTGAAGTTCAAGTACAGATTTGTCCCTGAAACTCCGTGGTGGGTTCGGAGCTCACTGGGTTTGGGTGTAAGTCTGCGATCGGATGCAATTCTAATGGCTAAATACCCACAACTCACAGTCACTATCAGCAATATTCAGTCCAATATGTCAGGTCACTGAACTTCTACCAGAACCATAGAAAGTTACAGGTAAAATAAATCTTCGGGTGCAGTGAAAAGGAGGAGGAGAGGAGAAAGCAAAATAGGAGGTATGTGATCAGGTGTCGTAAACATAATTAATAATAAAAGAAATGATGGTGCAATGTCCAACAGAACAAAGGAGAATGAAATGTCTGTCTGGGGAAACAAGAATGAAGAAACAAAATTGATCATTGAATGGGAATTACAACTATTGGAAAAGTTCTGAAAAGCTTCAGCCATTGGTTACCTCCTGGTAGAAAAGACATTGAGGTGGGAAGTTCTGTTAATTAAAGAAACAATCAAGACAGATGTGAGAAATGTTTTGTCTGAGAAAATCAATGTATGAGGGGTGATTGATAAGTTCGTGACCTAAGGTAGAAGTAGTCTATTTTAGAAAACCTAGCACATTATTTTTCAACATAGGCCCCTCCTACATTTACACACTTAGTCCAGTGGTCGTGGAGCATACGGATCTTGGAGCTCCAGAAAGTGTCCACAGCAGGGGTGATTGATAAGTTCGTGGCCTAAGGTAGTCGGATATGAGTAATACAGCTCTCGTTACATGCTCATGCAATTCAACTCTTTGAGTGATTATGCAGAAAGGTTGACGTTAATAACTCATCTCCTTCTACCTTAGGCCACGAACTTATCAATCACCCCTGCTGTGGACACTTTCTGGAGGTTATTAACTGATGAGTTATTAACCAGCATTTTTATGTGTGATGCATGATTTCAATAGTGCAGGAGTGTAGTAGCAGAGGGAACACCTTCAGAATAGAGATTAATTTAAATTAGAGATGAGGAGGAATCTCTTTAGCCACATGTTAGGAATCTGTGAAATTCATTGCCAAAGACAGCTGTGGAGGCCATGTCATTGAGTGTATTTGTGTATTTAAATAAGTGTTTGATAGGTTTTTAATTATTCAAGGTGTCAAGGGAAGGCGGAGAAAGCAGGAGAATGGAGCTCAGAAGGATAATAAATCAACCATGATGGAATAGTGGAGCATCTTGATGGGCCGAGTGGCCTAAATCTGTTCCTATGTCTGATGGTCTTATGGTATAAGACCACAAAAATTTTACGGAGTGGTAGAAACAGCTCAGCACATTACAGAAACCATGGACTCTGTCTACACTTTACAATGCCTCAGAAAAGCAGACAGCATAATCAAAGAGCTCTTCTCTCTTCACCCCACTCCCATCAGAGGGAAACCATCTGTATGGATAGCTTGCAAAAGTATGTTTTTCCACAAGTGAAAATAATAGGCCAAATCCAAATCGAAATCCAATTCCAGTTAGGTAGCTACAACAGGTCTTGGGTCATATCACCAGTACTTTATAAATGCATGCTGTTATTGCTTTGGGAAGCAACTGTTTGCTCCCCTCCCATCCCAGGGAGAATAAGCAATGCCAGGAATAAGGACTAATTGAGAACCGCCATCTGGCAACTCTTTGCAGATCACCTAGAAGATGTGGTTAGGGTTCAGTGCATCCATTGCAGGGTTATCAAGAAAAGGCCAGGTCAAACAATAGGGACACCTGGGTCCTGATGGGTTCAATAGTCATTTTCAAAGAGCTATATTATAAACAGATTCCCTGGAGACCAGGCAGCCCAATTGTTGGCAATTGTGGAAGGAGATTATCTTGTTGAGTTATACTGTGCCTGCAGAGACAGTTAAAAAGCAGAAAGCGTTTCCATGTTCTGCAGTAGCAGCCTCTATGTGAGCTGATCTCTTTGACTAGCTAACGTGGACACATAATGGCCTCTACACCAGGCACAGTTCAAATCACAGCTGGGGGAAATATATTAAATTAAGCACCACCTTAAGTGAAGGGGTTGAGGACGAAAGGGCCCATGCTATAAAAACGTGAAAAAAATAATGTGAAAAATCTCCAGTTTATAGTTATGAAGAAAAGGAGTAAAGGCATGGTTCAGGGAAAAGTGCATGCAATCTATTTTTTTCCAGAGCTTTGAAAAGTTTGAAGAGATTAGCTAAAGTGAAAATTGATAATCAGAAGGCACAGACAAAGAAAGTAAAATAAAACAATGGCCATTGGAATAGGGATTACAATGAGATTTAAAAGGAAATTGGGAAACTATTTGAAAAGGAAGAATAGGGTGGGAGATTAGGGCAGAGAAGTGGGGTTGAGCAGTGGTTCCCAAACTTTTTTGGGTTACTGCCTCAATAGCTCTCAGACTACATCCTCAACATCCCCTCTCCCTTTCTGGCCATGACATAAAAACTATAAGGAATTTTGATTTACGATGCATAGAGAAAGAAAATAGGAACTGTGAATTCAAAGCAGTGACAAATAGTTGAAAAATTATTCAAATCTATTTAAAGCTACAAATAAAATTATTTCTACATTTAATTACAGTAAAAACAATTTTCATCAACAATTTTAGAGTGCACATTAGGAATCTAACTATTCACTACTTCATTGCTTTTTCACCTTTCAATGAGATGGATGGGATTGGTGCAATTCAGTCAGAGGGAGTCTCAGGTATCCATGTCCTGTAATTGCAGTATGTTTCATTGTTTTGAAAGAAGTTGGGTGAATGCATTGAAATACGACATTGGAAAGACAATAAAGAACATATTGACGCAAACACGTGGAAATCTGCAGATGCTGGAAATTCAAACTACATACATCAAAGTTGCTGGTGAACGCAGCAGGCCAGGCAGCATCTCTAGGAAGAGTTACAGTCGACGTTTCGGGCTGAGGCCCTTAGTCAGGACTAACTGAAGGAAGAGCTAGTAAGAGATTTGAAAGTGGGAGGGGGAGGGGGAGGGGGAGATCCAAAATGATAGGAGAAGACAGGAGGGGGAGGGATGGAGCCAAGAGCTGAACAGGTGATTGGCAAAAGGGATATGAGAGGATCATGGGACAGGAGGCCCAGGGAGAAGGAAAAGGTGGAGGGGGGAACCCAGAGGATGGGCAAGGGGTATAGTGAGAGGGACAGAGGGAGAAAAAGGAGAGAGAGAAAAAGAATGTGTGAATATAAATAAATAACGGATGGGGTATGAGGGGGAAGTGGGGCATTAGCGGAAGTTTGAGAAGTCAATGTTCATGCCATCAGGTTGGAGGCTACCCAGACGGAATATAAGGTGTTGATCCTCCAACCTGAGTGTGGCTTCATCTTTACAGTAGAGGAGGGTCTTTTAAGAGACTCTTAGACAGGTACATGGAGATAAGAAAAATAGAGGGCTATGTGGTAGGGAAATTCAAGGCAGTTTCTAGAGTAGGTTATATGTTGGCACAGCATTGTGGACCGAAGGGCCTGTCATGTGCTGTAGATATTCTGTGTTCTAAAGAAGTGAAATATATGATTTCATGATCTATCCAGAAGATGGTGACTGAAGGAGTGTTGTATGCGGGCACCATCTTGACCAGAAGTATAACAAACAAGTTCCTGTTTGCTTTATCGGAGATTATTCTCTTCAAATGTTCAAGGAGTCTGAATGGTTTCATTGGCTCATTTGAAAAAACCTTTTAATACAACAGACACATTTTCTGCTGTTGGTTGCTTGGTGCTGGTTTAAATCCATATTTCAGATACTCCACACTATACTATACTGTCTACATGTCTTTTTTATTTGGTCTGCTTCTGCCATTTTCAGTATGGATTAATATCATGGTCAATCCCATCGCCTCTGTTTAAATCCAACCTCAAGCACTACGATCAGTGGAAAGTTATGACATCATAACATCTCAAGCAAAACCTGACTCTCTGCCTGAAGGTTCATAAAGTGTGCAGAGATATCTTGGTTGGGCCTTGGTGCTAGAGAAGTATGGTCAAGAGCATTCGAAAGGGCAGATTCTGAACATTATTCCACACCCTAAACCACAAAAAATACATCACAGCATGATTAGATTTTGGGAATCATATCATCTAACACTGTACTACAGTAGTGAGTGACAATAATGTGTGGGTCAAGTCCATAAATAAGACCATTTCTTCAGTCCAGATTTCTCACGATAAGCCAAATACGCGAGTGGCACATCACTTTTTAGCAACTACAACACACCTTGAGCAAAGTCTGACAGAATGGTTGGTTAGCAAGAGATGAGGTGATTACATGTTCATTGTAATCAATTATGAGGTACTGAGGATCAAGTGCTCATAATAAATAACCCATTCCTTAAATTAAGACTGTAATCCGTCAGCCGTCCCCTGTTTCTACAAAGCATTCCTGAACTGCCACCTCTATCTTTACCATCCCCTTAAAAATGCCCAGAAGTCCAACGTCACCCACTTTGGGAACCACTGGGTTAGTAACAAGCCTTTGCTGAAGGGACGATGTGGTGCAAAGGGAACACCGACCTCTTTCTGGCTCCACTGCTAGATATGCCAATGTGGTGATTGATGTGTTTTCTGTTTGTTACACATCAATCACCACATATGCATATATGCAAATTCTTACTTGATTAAAACATATTTAAATTTGTCTAATCTCTTTTCAAATTGTATCCATTTGATAGTTGGTATGCAAGTAGAGTATTATTAATTTATTGTATAAAAATTATACAAAACAGTTGAATTTTGTTTCCACTGGCAACCAGCTATAACCTGAAAATAGTTGTTGTGCTCTAAAAGATTGTATAGGAATACTTACAAAACAAAGGTGGGATTGAATTCAATGTACTTTCATTTGCTTTTTATTCCATTGAAAGTATATGCCTGCAGTTACTCACTTATGCACTTAATTTTTCATTTTTAAAATCTTTTTATTGTTGCATATTCTACAGCTATAAAATGATACAAGGCTTCAACAAATTGATATATATATACAGTTAATAAAGCTGAAGAAAAAACTTAACAAAAAAGAATAATATATGATAATGAAACAAAGTATTTTTTATAAAGAAAAGAAGGAAAAAAGAGAACCTCAATTAACTAAAAGAAAAAAACCACTAACTATAAGAGAAAGAAAAAGAAAAAAAAGAAAAGAAAGAAAAAAAAGAAATTGTCAAGAACAAGTTTTAATTGTTCCAGTGAAGCTTGCACTCATTACCCCATCTGGTTCACACTGAGAAGGTGGGTGAGCTTTCTTCCTGGATCTGCAGCACACAATACCTTAATGATTTGGACATGAATGTAACAGATATGATTAGTAAATTTGCTGATGACACGATAATCACTTGTGTTTAGAAAGGAGGATAGTCTTGGGTTAGAAAATATTGTTCAGCTGGTCAGCAATGGTGGAAAGAAGATAAGCCTGATATGTGTGAGTTACGTAATTTGGAAGGTCCAATAAGGGTAAGCCATGAACCTTAATGATAGGGCTTTGGGGAGTACGAAAGATCTGAATAACTTTGGTGTACTTCCATAAATGTCTAGAGGTGGCAGCACAGCTAGTTACAAAGTTGAAGAAGGTATATGGGATATTGGTCTTCATTAGTTGAGGCAGAAAATAAAGGTGCAGGGATGTCATGGTACAACTTTATAAAACATTGGGTAGGCCACATCTGGAGTATTGTGTGCAGTTCTGGTCCCCACACTTTAAGAAGGACGTGACTGAACTGGAGAGAGCAAATTGACTGGATGGAGTACTACAGTAAGAAAGAGAGACTAGATAGGCCGGGTTTGTATTCTCTGAAGTGGAGCTGGCTGACGGAGACCTGATAGAAGAACAGAAAATTATTATGGGCCCAGATAGGATGAATAGTGAGATACTTTCCCAAAGGTTTATAGGGAATCTGAAGATTTTTTTTTCACTCAGAGAGGGTGTTTGCGATCCGGAATGTACTTCCTGCTAAGGTGGTGGAGAAATGTCCCTTCACAACATTTAAAAAATATCTTTAGAGCGCTCAAATCACCTAGACAATGGATAAACACTGCTATATGGGATACATTGTTGGGACTTGGTGGTTTGCATAGACACAGCTATTCCTGTGTCCCGGAAGAGTTGTCAAGTTTGCTTCTCATGCATTCTCAAATTATATGGAACAAAAAATAACCTTAAGAGGAAAGGTTTGTTTCAAGGTTACACAGTATGCAAATTGTACATGGCAAAGTTTCAGCCATTTCCTAAAATTATCATCCTGGCAGCTGAAGGTACTGCCAGCTGCAAAATTCAAATGATGAAATACTCTCTACCAACCATGCAGTGAATTGTTACTAGTATGAGAGTTATGGGAGTTCAACTGGCTGGTGGCGAAAACGCAATGCCTGGATCTCTGTTGGATACAAGGCGGTAAACATGGAAGTGGTGTGTTCCCATTCAACTGCTGTGTCTGTCCCTTTCATTGCTGTTGTTTTCAGCACTTGTGGTAGAAACCTCTTGTGGATAGTGCACATTCCAGCCATGGTGGATGTTGTTAAAACTGAACACATTCTGGTAACTAAACCTGACTTTGGAATGCACTAGTGTTGGATGAAAATGGATATTGAAGTTGATGGTGGCCTAGCAACCAGTTTGTCTTGCATAGAGTCAAACATATTAAGCATTGATATAGCTTTCTACTTGTAGATTAATGGAAAGTAATCTATCTTCATTTACAGTTATAGTTAGTTGTACTTTCAGCTTCCAGGACGAGCTATCCTAGTAAATGCTGAAACTTTGCCATGTATAATTCACAAACTGAGTAACCCGGAAGCAAACCTTTTCTCTTGACTATTTTTTGTTGTTGCAAATAATTTAAGAATACACAAGAGAAATAAAATTGAAGCCTACCCCTAATACTCCAGCACGTCCGAAAAATGTAGACCATACACTCCTGGAAGTTGCTTGCAGGAGTCCAGCCCATATGATTTACATTCAAGATGGAGGCAATGTCAAAGTTAACCTGGAAGCAATGTTTCAGTGACTGAAAGAGGATCCCTTTGTATACAATGGCAATGTTATACAGATTCATTTCTAGTCATAGAGTCATAGAGCAATCCACCAAGAATGCAGGCTCTTCAGCCCAATGAGTCCATGCTAACCGCGGTGCTCACTCAGCCAATAACAGTTTCCAGTGTTTGGCCCATTTTCCTCTAGCCTTGCCCCTGCATGTACCTAGCCAAGTGTTTTTTCAAAATGGTATTATTGTAACTATCCCAACCACTTCCTCTGGCAGCTTGTTCCATATACTTATCAACCTTTGTGTGAAAAAGTTACTACTTAGGTTTCTTTCTATTCTTTCCTCTCTCACCCTAAATCTATGCCCCCTGGTTTTGGATTCCCCTACCACCCTATCTATGTCCCTCATTATTTTAAACATTTCTATAAGGTCATCCCCTCATTCTCCTACATTCCAAGTAATAGCAACCAAGCCTGCCAGTTTCTCCCTCCAGCCTAGGCCCTCTAGTCCTGGCAGTATCCTTGTAAATTTTTTCTGCACTTCTTCCAGTTTAAACACAAATTTCCTATAACATGGTGATGAAAACGGTACTCCAAATGCAGCCTCACCAACGACTTATAACTACAAACTAAGTCTCAATTCCTATACTCAATGCCATGACTGATGAAGATCATATGACTTTTTCACCACCTTGTCTACCTGTGATGCCGCTTTTAACGAAATACGTGCTTGCACTCGTAGATCCTGCTGTCCCATTACAATCTCTCATGCCCTAGCGTTCATTATATAAATCCTACTCTGCTTTGACTTTCCAAAATGCAATAACTTACACGTGTCTGTATTGAAATCTATTTACCACCCCTCGACACACTTCCCTAAATGATTGAGATTCTCTAGTATTCTATAATAACCTCCTTTACTATCAGCAAGACTTCCTAATTTTATGTCTTTTGCAAACTTATTGATAAAGCCTTCTGCATTCACATCCTTATCATGTATATAAATAATGAACAACAACCCATGAGGCACACTACTAGTCATCAGTCTCCATTCCAAGAAACAGCCTTCAACCACAACCCTGTTTCCCATCTCCGAGCCAATTTTGCATCCACCTAACTCCCTCTCCCTGGATTCCATGGGAGACCAGCCTACCATGCAGGAGCTTGTCAAAGGACTGTTGAGTTCTGTTCATTTGGACTACATGATTATTTAGTGAGCAGGTGCACGTTTCCTGTTATGCGCGTGTGCGCTGGAGAAAAAAGAGGAATTGTGGGATGAAAGTTAGCAGCCATCATGTATTGAACTGAGACGTTGAAAGTAAAGTTGTTTAAACAAAAGTTGTTGTTGTTTGAGTGTTAACAGTGGTTGCCAAGGATGACTACATTAGATAAGAGCAAGCCTTAGAAAAGTCGAAGAAATGGAATTGGAATATGGACTGATGCTATGAAGCTGGAGAAGGCGAAGCAAGCTTGGCAGTTGCATTGTCGCTTTCAGGAAAAGCGAGAGAGATCGTGATGGAATTTTGGTGGAAGACTTGAACAAGATGACAGTATGAATATTGAGGCATATTCAGACTTGAACAAAATTTACAGAGATGATTTTAAAAATATGGCTGATTATACTATTGATTTTGAACAAAAATACAGTTGCATGTATGAATACAAAATGGAACTTCCTGGTGCTGTATTATCTTTAAATAGTTGGATAATGCATGTCTAGACATAAAGGACGAACAGCTAGCATTAGCAGCATGTACAGAACTTGCATTTGCATCTACGGAATCAGCACTGAGGAGGATTTTTGGAGAAAAGGGCACTAAGACAACAGTCGGAATTAGTTTGAATCAGGAAATGGCACACTTCAGTGAGCAGAAACAGGAGTATAGTAAGCGTAGATCCTAGAGGGATCAGACAAGGGTACCATAACCTGGCACAAATCCAGTAAACAAGTATAGTAGGATATAGAAATGTGCAGTAAGTCAAGGTATTTACCATAGGGCAAGAAACTGTCATGGTCCAGTTCGTAAAGTCCACATTCCGGTTCATGGTCCGGACCATCAATCCTCATTCCAGGTTTTCCAGTTTTCCCTTGTTCTGTTGGGGTGCCTCTATTGAGGCACATGATTCTCATTTTGGGCTGCTACATAAATAGCTCCTGGGTTCAGCTTGAGTTGCTGGACTGTTCCCTTCCCTTCCCCTTCTTTTTATAGCCCTTGGCTGAAGCCTCGCCTGCATCCTCGCCTATTCTTGCTGTCAAGTTCTACCGCTGGATCAAGACTGGAGCCTTGCTGTGTCTAGATAAGGAACTGTCTCTTTGTGTCCTCGCCTTCGCTAGGTAGGTCCCGCTGTTTGCCACTATGTTGTGTTGGGAACTGTCTCATCGTGTTCTGCATTCTGTGTATGAGTCCCGGCCCTACATCTTGTTCCCAAGGAGGGGTCCCGGCTTCGTGTTCTGTGTATGAGTCCCAGCCCTATGTCCTGTCCTCAGGGAGAGGTCCCGGCTCTGTGTTCCACGTTCCTGTCTCCCAAGACCAAGGCTCTGTGTCCCGCATTCCTGTCTCCCAAGACCAAGGCTCTGTGTCCCGCGTTCCTGTCTCCCAAGGCCAAGGCTCTGTGTCCCGCATTCCTGTCTCCCAAGACCAAGGCTCTGTGTCCCGCGTTCCTGTCTCCCAAGACCAAGGCTCTGTGTCCCGCGTTCCTGTCTCCCAAGGCCAAGGCTCTGTGTCCCGCGCTCCTGTCTCCCAAGGCCAAGGCTCTGTGTCCCACGTTCCTGTCTCCCAAGACCAAGGCTCTGTGTCCCGCGTTCCTGTCTCCCAAGACCAAGGCTCTGTGTCCCGCGTTCCTGTCTCCCAAGACCAAGGCTCTGTGTCCCGCGTTCCTGTCTCCCAAGACCAAGGCTGCCTCGTCCTGTCTTGTTGCCTTGCCACGTCTTGTCCTTGCCTAGATCCGGAGTCCGAGCCCAAGTCCAGACCTAGGTTCCGGGTCCCTGTCCAGTCTCTGGCTTGGAGTCCTTGTCCAGGTTCCAAGTTCCTAGTTCCTCATCCAGGTCCTGCTTTCCTAGTCTAGTCCTAGCCCAGGCCCTGTATCCTCGTCTCGTCCAGGTCCTGTGTCTTGTCCAGTGTCATTTCTACCCCACTTCCCTTGCTTTCTTGACACATCTAGTCCTGTTCCTAGTACTTCAGTGCCTGTGTCTTGCATTTGGGTCCGCCATCAACGCCCACTGTATTACAGAAACTGTCCACACAGAAATGAACAAGTTAGCCTAACTGAAGAAAGTAACAAATCTGAAGATGTAGAAGAGTGTCATATCACATTGTTTGTGATGAAATCATTTACTAATGAGGCGGAGATTTTAATGATGGAATCTCTAGGATCTACTATTATTGATACAGTATGCACACGCACAGTGTGTGGAGAAAAATGGTTGAAATTTATGTAAGTGAACTAAACCAGAATGAAGTGCAGAAACAGTGCAGTGGTGAAGACAGATTTACCTAGTAACAAAGCATTCATATTTGAAGATGGGAAGATTTTATATTCCACCAAAAGAGTGAAAATCCCCCCAAAAATAGGTCAGACAAAATGTTACATTGAAACAGAGGTGGTACCAGTGAACATTCCATTACTTCCCTGAAGAAAGCAGGAACAATGCTAGATATGAGGAATGACCAAGCAACAATATTTCAACAGCCAGTGTCTGTTGAGCTCATCAACTCCAGGCATTACTATGGGAACATTCTGGATAGACATTACTGGGAATCAATGTGAAATTAAGTACTAACTACCACGTAAAACATGACCATAGATGAAAAATACAAAGTGTTGCTCAAACTTCACAAGCAGTTTGGACACGCTTCAATTGATAGAATTCAGAAACTGCTCAGGAGTTGAGGAAACAAAGATGCAATTTACTTTTCCATTCTAGAGCAGATAATTGACATCTGTGAGATACGCCAAAAGTTTGGAAAGCTTAAGTCCGAGCCTACGGTTGGTCTGCCACTAGCATCTGAATACAATGGGACAGTAGCCGTAGGCCTACATGAACTGGAGCAAGGAGTGTGGTATCTCCACATCATTGCTGAATTCACACGTTTCAGTGTGGTAGCATTATAAATATAAGGAGACCCTCAAAAATAGTAAAAAAACTTCATCCATTCTTAGATAAGTGTGCATGGCCCACCTTGGAAAGTATTCAGTGAGGATGGTGGTGAATTTAATATTGATGAATTCAGAGATATAGCGGAGAACTTTGAGATTGAAAAAAAGACAACAGACGCATGTAATCTTTGGAGTAATTAATTTTTGGAGTGACAGAATCAAACATTTACTGAAATTATGCTGAAATTAAAGAAAAGCAATGGCTGTGATTGGAACCCAGCCCTGAACTGGGTCCTTATGGCAAAGAAAGTCATGCACAATGTACATGGCAGTTGGTGTTGGGTCAGAATCCAAACCTTCCCTCTGTGCTGGTTGACAGACCACCTGCTTTAGAGGGCCCTACACAGAGTGAGAGGTTGGGAAACGTATTTCAGCACTGCATGCATCAAGTAAGGCTCTCGCTGAAGCAGAAATTTCAGAGAGAATTCGAAGAGCACTGAGGGCACAGGCCCATCCTACAAATGAGAAATATGAGACGGGGACCAAGTGTATTACAAAAGACTAGACTGTACAGAATGGAAAGGTGCTGGAGTTGTCATTGGTGGGGATGAAGTTGTGGTATTCATGAGACATGGAGGTACATATGTGAGGGTGCATTGTTCCGGACTACGTAAAGCACAAACTGAAGACCATCAGAACTCTGTGGAGAATGACACAAGAAATGAAAAGCATCTACCTGGCACACAGTCACATAGCACAGACAGGGGTGAGGAGACAGTTGAGTGTCATGGTCCGGATCGGGGTCCCTTTAAATTTACCTTGTTTATGTTATGATCCGGACCATTGATTCCCTGTTTTCCCGTGTCCCTCGACTTTGGTGATTAGAGGCAATTAACGCTCGGCTGAACCGGTAGCTTATAGTCTCCAGCTTTCAGCCGTTCGGCGCGGGAGCGTCTGCAAAGTCATGGCGTGCCAATGTCATCTGGCCGGAGCAAGCCTTGCCTCCGCCCGAAGCGAGTGCCGGTAATTCGCCTTTCATCACCAGAGCAACCCTGTCCAGTTACCTAGCCAAAGCGAGCCTGCAAAGTTTCCTCACCGAGGTGGGTCCGTCAGTTAACTTGCTGGAGGGGATCAAGAACCGCTGTCTACTGTTCCCGGGCCGAGTCGAGAGCTCGCCACTACCCGGAGGCTCCAAGTCAAGTCCTGGCCCTGGCGGCATTCAAGCACCAAGTCAAGTCCTAGCCCTGGCGGCCCGTGATTCCTGTCCTACCCGCTTGTCTGAATCCCTTCTCTGCCCCTCTCGCCTCTAGCCCTCGTCTGCAGCCCCCACCTGCACTTCGGTCTAGTTCCATCTAGTTCATTCATGTTGGTCTTGTCTTGTCTGGTCCTCGCCTCCATGGGGGTAAGTCTGGCCGTCTTTCCATTGTGCCACAGGGAGTCTTGTCTTGTCTTGTCCTTGCCTCCGTGGGGTAGGTCAGGCCGTCTTGCCGTTGCCCCGCGGAGGTTCATGAGTCCCGGCCCTATGTCCTGTACCCAAGGAGGGGTCCCGGCTCTGTGTTCTGTCTATGTGTCCATGGTTCCAAGTACCTGCTCTCCCGAGACCGAGGCTCTGTGTTCCCATGTTCCTCCTCTCCCTAGTCCATGTCATGTCCAAGCCTGGTTCTGGGGTCCGAGCCCGAGGCAAGACCCAGGTACTGGGTCCTTGCCCAGTCTCAGGCTTGGAGTCCATACCGTAGCCTCTTCAGGTCTCCTCTAGTTCTGGGAGCCGATTCCGAGTCCTAGCTTAGACCCTTGGTCCCAGCCTAGTCGTAGTCCTCAGTCCTTGTCCAGTTCGCTACTCCTGCTCCTGCCTAGCTCTCCTGATATCGAACAATAAACTAAATTTAATTAACCATACATGATGTGTCTTGCATTCGGGTCCACCCTTGCCCCGCCAGTGTGACAGAACGCTCCCGCCAAACATGGACCCAGCAGACACAAACTGTTTTTCCAAACTCTTGTCAGCCTGAAAGTGAAGGTGCTGTTGTTCTGATTTGCCTGCCGGCCAAATCCCCCCCACCCACCCGGGTCATCAATAATACAGGCAAATCTGTTGGTTGCCTGGAGGGTCCTATTGGGAGGGGGGGTACTGTCATGGTCCGGATCGGGGTCCTTTTAAATTTACCTTGTTTATGTTACGATCCGGACCGTTGATTCCCTGTTTTCCCGTGTCCCTTGACTTTGGTGATTAGAGGCAATTAACGCTCGGCTGAACCGGTAGTTTATAGTCTCCGGCTTTCAGCCGCTCGGTGTGGGAGCATCTGCAAAGTCTGAAAAGTCACGGCATGCCAATGTCATCTGGCCGGAGCAAGCCTTGTCTCCGCCTGAAGCGAGTGCCGGTAATTCGCCTTTCCTCACTGGAGCAACCCTGTCCAGTTACCTAGCCAAAGCGAGCCTGCAAAGTTTCTTCACTGAGGCGGGTCCATCAGTTAACCCGCCGGAGGGAATCAAGAACCGCTGTCTACTGTTCCTGGGCCAAGTCGAGAGCTCGCCACCACCCGGAGGCTCCAAGTCAAGTCCTGGCCCTGGCAGCTTACCAGTTCTGAGTCAAGTCCTGGCCCTGGCGGTCTGTGATTCCTGTCCTACCCCCTTGTCTGAATCCCTTCTCTGCCCCTTTCGCCTCTAGCCCTTGTCTGCAGCCCCCGCCTGCACTTCGGTCTAGTTCCATCACCGGAGCTGGATAGGTACTATCTGGTGTTCATTCGTGTTGGTCTTGTCTTGTCTTGTCCTTGCCTCCGTGGAGTAAGTCCAGCCGTCTTGCCATTGTCCCGCGAGGATTCATGTCTTGTCTTGTCTTGTCCTCGCCTCCGTGGGGTAGGTCAGGTCATCTTGCCATTGCCCTGCGGAGGGTCATGAGTCCCGGCCCTATGTCCTGTACCCAAGGAGGGGTCCCGACTCTGTGTTCTGTGTATGTGTCCATGGTTCCATGTACCTGCTCTCCCAAGACCGAGGCTCTGTGTTCCCATGTTCCTCCTCTCCCTAGCCCATGTCATGTCCAAGCCTGGTTCTGGGGTCCGAGCCCGAGGCAAGACCCAGGTACTGGGTCCTTGCCCAGTCCCTGGCTCGGAGTCCATACCATAACCTCTTCAGGTCTCCTCTAGTTCTGGGAGCCGATTCCGACTCCTAGCCCAGACCCTTGGTCCCAGCCTAGTCGTAGTCCTCAGTCCTTGTCCAGTTCGCTACTCCTGCTCCTGCCTAGCTCTCCTGATATCGAACAATAAACTAAATTTAATTAACCATACAAGATGTGTCCTGCATTTGGGTCCACCCTTGCTCCCAATGCCCCGCCACTGTGACACTGAGGACCCAACAGAGTTGCTCAACAGTGACACAGACTGTGCAGTTAGGGACTTAACAGACTCACCTGAACAGAAATTATCACCAGTGCAAAGACAACATGGAAGTTTCAGTCTTAAAACAAGACAAACTATGAGATTTGAAGACCAAAACACTGGTATCTTATACAAAGCTAAAGTCTTGAGCAGGGAAAGCCAATGGGAGAAAGAAAAGCTGGAACAACTTGAATTACCTAGAAACAGTCACGGTTGCTGGCACTGCAGGATCAGTTGACATGTCATGTGTAGAGAGACTTCCTACTGAACCAAGGTGGACCATCTGAGAAGTGTCAAGATGAAGATGTCCTTGTAACTAATGAGACGTCCTTTGAATCTGCAAAACAGAATGAAATCAGAAGTTGGAGAAATACTGGAGTGTTTGAAGAAGCTGGAGACATTGGCCAAAAGACAATGTTTACTAGACAGATGTGCACCCTGAAAGAAACCCTGACAGGAAATATATCAAAAGCATGTCTGGTGGCTAGAAGTTTTGAGGAACTGAACATAGAAGAACTCCAAAAAGACTCACCAACATGTGCATCAGATTCTCTCTGATTATTTCTCTCAGTGATTTGTCAAAAGCATTAGCAACCTCATTGCATGGATGTAAAATCTGCTTTCTCACAGGGAATGGAGGTGTCACATGACGTTTACATTAAACTCCTGCCTGAAGCCAGAAGTGAAGGAACACTGGAAACTCAAAAACTGTGTGTATGGTCTAGCAGATGCATCACTCTACTGGTATAAAAAGGTCAAGGAAATAATGTTGAAAACAGGTGGAAAGATGTCACATGTGGATCCAGCTGTTTTTTACTGGCAATATTCAGAATATCAATTGATTGGAGTACTTGCCTGTCATGTAGATGACTTCATACGGGGAAGCTCACAAAACTTTGCCACAACGGTTATCCCTCAGCTAAAGTCAGCTTTCAGCTTGGGCACGAGGAACATGAAAAATTCTACTTTGTAGGGATTGACATCCTTGCTGTTGACAGAACAATACACCAAGCTGCACCAAGAGATCTACATCAGGAATCTTCAGACAATCCACATGGAATCCTCACATACCACATAAGGGAATACACGCGTCATTGAAGCTGAAGCTGAGCAACTCAGGTCAAAGACAGGTCAGATTCTATGGGAGGCAATACAGAGCAAACCTGACATCATGTTTGATGCCTGTAACTTGGTGTCCAGCACAAAAAAATACTACAGTACAAACTTGACATGAGGCAAACAAGGTAATGCGCAGAATTCAATCCGAAAAAGTAGTCTTGAAGTTTCAACAACTTGGCTCATTGTCTTCAGTGATGCCTCACTTGGAAATTTTCCCAACAGAGCTACTCAGGGGGGGACATTTTATTGCACTGATAAGAGAAGAGGGAAGATTTTCACCTCTCTATTGGCAATCAAAAATGTTCCAAAAAGTTGTAAGGAGTATTCTGGCAGAAGAAACCCTTGCAATGTCGAAGGTATTGACAATACTGTTTTTCTGGACATACTCTATTTGGAGCTTTTCCATGGTGACCGAAAGAACTGTCTACAAATAACCTGTGTCATGGACAGTTACTCTTTGCTGATGCCATCAAATCCACGAGGTCAATTACAGAGAAGAGGCTTCGTCTAGAGATAAGCAGCATTAAAGAACTTGTCCAAGCACAGAAAATTCATCATGTGCTATGGTCAGCTGCAAAAGAACAAGTAGCAGACTATCTCACAATGAAGGCAGCGCCTGCCCTTATGCTGTTAAAGGGATTTGGTACTTAGGAATTGTATTAATATCAAGGGTTAGAACTAATTCTCATTTCCTAATGGACATTTGAATTGTCTTTAATTTTTAAAATTCTTTTTTAAATATATACATAAAAATGGTTGTTGTGATGCATCTAACGTGGTAGTGTTGTGGGCACATGACCAAGTGGTTAAGGCATTGGACTAGCGATCTGAAGGTCGTGAGTTCATTGTGTCCTTGAGCAAGGCACTTAATCACACATTGCTGTACGACGACACTGGTGCCAAGCTGTATGGGTCCTAATGCCCTTCCCTTGGACAACATTGGTGTTGTGGAGAGGGGAGACTTGCAGCATGGGCAACTGCTGGTCTTCCATACAACCTTGCCCAGGCCTACATCCTGGAGAGTGAAGATTTTCCAGGCGCAGATCTATGATCTTGCAAGACTAATGGATGCCTTTACTTTAGTGTGGTAGTATATTGGGTAGTGCTTGTTGTTCTCACTTTCAGCTTCCACTGCTGGCTAGTGGTCTCACGAAAAGGAGAGCTGAATGTGTAAGTCTCTCCCTGTCAGTACACGGCCTCTCCAACAGCAAGCCTCAGTAGTGCCTCCTCGCTGGCAACACATGGAACCTGAACTCCTTTTGGACTCAGGCTAAACATCAATGGATGTGGCGGAGGTCTGGCCCCTGCACACATAGCACACAGCCTACTGATGTGTGGACAAGCCCTGGTGCTCATGAACCAGATCCTCATCTATGGGTAAATAGCTTCACTGCCTTGTGTGCACCCACAGAAAAGTCAAACGCTATGGGAGTAACACCGACAGGAAATCCGGAGTGGAGTCCCTAAGGCGGCTGGATGTCATTGAGCGTCCTCTAGCAGTTCCGCAGCCAAGCTGGTCCAAACACATTTCTTCATAAGCTTTCCTTTGGACTACACCAGCGAGGCCAAGAGGAGGATCTTGACTGGGCATCTCAGGATGTCCATACCTTCTGCCTAGGCTTGTGATGATGATCATCATCACCCATTGTCCTTCAAGACAGATGGATGCCAACCACCATATTAAAAAAAAGGACATGAGGCTACTTAACAAGATAAGAGCTCATGGAATTACGGGAAAGTTACATACGTGGATAGAGCGTCGGTTGATTGGCAGGAAACAGAGAGTGGGAATAAAGGGATCCTATTCTGGTTGGCTGCCGGTTACCAGTGGTGTTCCACAGGGGCCCATGTTGGGGCCGCTTCTTTTTATGTTGTACATCAATGACTTGGATTATGGAATAGATGGCTTTGTGGCTAAGTTTGCTGATGATATGAGGATAGGTGGAGGGGCCGGTAGTGCTGAGGAAACAGAGTCTGCAGAGAGACTTGGATAGATTGGACGAATGGGCAAAGAAGTGGCAAATGAAATACAATGTTGGAAAGTGTATGGTTATGCACTTTAGCAGAAGAAATAAACGGGCAGACTATTATTTAAATGAGGAGAGAATTCAAAGTTCAGAGATGCAACGGGACTTGGGAGTCCTCGTACAGGATACCCTTAAGGTTAACCTCGAGGTCGAGTCGGTGGTGAAGAAGGCGAATGCAATGTTGGCATTCATTTCTAGAGGAATAGAGTATAGGAGCAGGAATGTGATGTTGAGGCTCTATAAGGAACTGGTGAGACCTCACTTGGAGTACTGTGGGCAGTTTTGGTCTCCTTATTTAAGAAAGGATGTGCTGACGTTGTATAGCTTTCTTCCGGGAATGAGAGGAACGTTTGTCCGCTCTTGGACTGTATTCCTTGGAGTTTAGAAGAATGAGGAGAGACCTCATAGAAACATTTTGACTGTTGAAAGGCAAAGTGATGTGGACAGAGTGATGTGGCAAAGTTGTTTCCCATGATGGGGGAGTCTAGAACGAGACAGCATGACTTAAGGATTGAAGGGCACCCATTCAGAACAGAGATGCGAAGAAATTTTTTAGCCAGAGGGTGGTGAATCTGTGGAATTTGTTGCTACGGGTGGCAGTGGAGGCCAAGTCATTGAGTGTATTTAAGGTAGAGATTGATAGGTATCTGAGTAGCCAGGGCATCAAAGGTTATGGTGAGAAGGTGAGGGGGGGGACTAAATGGGAGAATGGATCAGCTCATGATAAAATGGCGGAGCAGACTCGATGGGCTGAAAGGCAGACTTCTGCTCCTTTGTCTTATGGTCTTATGGACAGAAGATTGTTGAGTCCTGTTCATTTGGACTATGTAAATATTTAGTAGGTATACACATTTTCCCTGTTATGTGCGTCTGTGCTGGAGGAAAAAAGGGAATTGTGGGATGAAAAGGTGGCAGCTCTCATGTATTGAACTGACACGTTGAAAGTAAAGTTGTTTAAAGAAAGAAAAATGTGTCTTTGATGTTTAGGCGTTAATAGAACTTGCTAAAGCTGAAATAGACAACATTGATTGCCATACCCTCATCTACCTTTTTGATTCCCTTTTCAAAAAACTCTAAAAGGTTTGCCAGGTTTGACTTTGTATGCACAAAGTCATGTAGACTCCTTCTAATCAGACTCTGTCTATCCAAGTGCTGGTCAATTCTGTCCATCAGAATTCCCTCTACTAATTTCAGTATTACTGATGTCAGGCTAACCACCTAAAGTCAGAACTTGAAACAACATTAACCATATTCCAGTCTTTGGGAACTTCACCAGTAGCTAACAATGAAGCAAGTATCTTCACAAGGGCCTTCACAATTTCTTCTCTAGCTTCATGCCCAATTTAGATATGAGTCTGATAGATCACCTTCATAAAGCAATATTTTAGGATAGAGTGCATAAGAAAGTTGATTAGACAATAGGGGCAAGAGTAGGCCACTCAGTCCTTCAAGCCAGCACCACCATTCATTGTGATCATGGCTGATCATCCACAATCAGTACCCTTTTCCTGCCTTCTCCCCATATCCCTTCACTCCGCTATCTTTAAGAGCTCTATCTAACTCTTTCTTGAAAGAATCCAGAGAATTGGCCTCCACTGCCTTCTGAGGCAGAGCATTCCACAGAACCACAACCCTCTGTGTGAAAAGGTGTTTCCTCAACTCCGTTCTAAATGGCCTACCCCTTATTCTTAAACTGTGGCCTCTGGTTCTGGACTCCCCCGAAATTGGGAACATGTTTCCTGCCTCTAGCGTGTCCAATCCCTTAATAATCTTACATGTTTCAATCTGATCCCCTCTCATCCTTCTAAATTCCAGTGTATACAACCCCAGTCGCTCCAATCTTTCAACATATGACAGTCATTCCATCGCGGGAATTAACCTCGTGAATCTTCGCTGCACTCCCTCAATAGCTAGAATGTCCTTCCTCAAATTTGGAGACCAAAACTGTACACAATACTCCAGGTGGGGTCTCACAGGGCCTTGTACAACTGCAGAAGGACCTCTTTGCTCCTATACTCAATTCTCCTTGTTATGAAGGCCAGCATCTCATTAGCTTTCTTCACTGCCTGCTGTACCTGCGTGCTTACTTACAGTGACTGATGAACAAGGACACCTAGATCTTGTTGTACTTCCCCTTTTCCTAACTCGACACCGTTCAGATAGTAATCTGCCTTCCTGTTCTTGCTACCAAAGTGGATAACCTCACGTTTATCCACATTCAACTGCATCTGCCATACATCTCCCCACTCAACCAACCTGTCCAAGTCACCCTGCATTCTCATAACATCCTCCTCACATTTCACACTGCCACCCAGCTTTGTGTCATCTGCAAATTTGCTATTGTTACTTTTAATCCCTTCATCTAAATCATTAATGTATATTGTGAATAGCTGCGGTCCCAACACCGAGCCTTGCGGTACCCTACTAGTCACTGCCTGCCATTCTGAAAAGGACCCATTAATCCCTACTCTGTTTCCTGTCTGCCAACCAATTTTCTATCCATGTCAGTACCCTACCCCCAATACCATGTGCTCTAATCTGAAACACTAGCCTCCTATGTGGGACCTTATCAAAGGCTCTCTGAAAGTTCAGGTACACTACATCCACTGGCTCTCCCTTGTCCATTTTCATAGTTCCATTATCAAAAAATTCCAGAAGATTAGTCAAGCATGATTTCCCCTTCATAAATCCATGCTGACTCGGACCTATCCTGCCACTGCTATCCAAATATGCCGCTATTACATCTTTTATAATAGATTCCAGCATCTCCCCCACCACTGATGTCAGACTAACTGGTCTATAATTGCCTGTTTTCTCTCTCCCTCCTTTCTTAAAAAGTGGGATAATATTAGCTACCCTCCAATCCGCAGGAACTGATTCTGAATCTATAGAACATTGGAAAATGATTACCAATGCGTCCACGATTTCTAGAGCCACCTCCTTAAGTACCCTGGGATGCAGACCATCAGGCCCTGGGGGTTTATCAGCCTTCAGTCCCATCAGTTTACCCAACGTCATTTTGTACCTGATGCGAATTTCCTTCAGTTCCTCTGTTACCCTAGGTCCTCTGATCACTATTACATCTTGGAGATTGCTTGTGTCTTCCCTAGTGAAGACAGATCCAAAGTACCTGTTCAGCTCGTCTGCCATTTCCTTGTTCCCCATAATAATTTCACCCATTTCTGTCTTCTAGGGCCAAACTTTGGTCTTTACTAATTTTTTCCTCTTCACATACCTAAAGAAGCTGTTACTATCCTCCTTTATATTCTTGGCTAGCTTACCTTTGTACCTCATCTTTCCCCCCCATATTGCCTTTTTAGTTATCTTCTGTTGTTCCTTAAAAGTCTCCCAATCCTCTGGCTTCCCACTCATCCTTGCTATGTTATACTTCCTCTCTTTTATTTTTATACTGTCCTTGACTTCCCTTGTCATCTACGGTCGCCCCTTACTCCCCTTAGAATCTTTCTTCCTCTTTGGAATGAACTGATCCTGCATCATTTGTATTATTCCCAGAAATACCTGCCATTGGTGTTCCTCTGTCATCCCTGCTAGGGTCACTTTCCAGTCAACTTTTGCTAGCTCCTCCCTCATGTGTCCATAGTCCCCTTTGTTCAACTAGAATACTGACACTTCTGATCTTCCCTTCTCCCTCTCAAGTTGTAGATTAAATCTTATCATATTATGGTCACTACCTCCTAATGGCTCCTTTACTTCGAGTTTCCTTATCAAATCTGGCTCATTACACACGCTAAATCCAGAATTGCCTTCTCCCTGGTAGGCTCTAATACAAGCTGCTCTAAGAATCCATCTCTGAGGCATTCCACAAACTCCCTTTCTTGGGGTCCAGTGACAACCTGATTTTCCCAGTCTACATGCATGTTAAAACCCTCCATAACAACCATAGAATTACCTTTGCGACATGCCAATTTTAACTCTTGATTTAACTTGCACTCTATATCCAGGCTACTGTTTGGGGAGCTGTAGATAACTCCCATTAGGGTCTTTTTGCCCTTACAGTTTCTCAGTTCTACCCATACTGACTCTACATCTCCTGATTCTATGTCTCCCCTCGCAAGTGACTGAATTTCATTCCTCACCAACAGAGCCACCTCACCCCCTCTGCCAACCTGTCTGTCCTTTCGATAGGATGTATATCCCTGAATATTCATTTCCCAGACCTGATCCTCTTGCAGCCATGTCTCTGTTATTCCCACATCATACTTGCCAATTTCCAACTGAGCCTCAAGCTCATCCACTTTATTTCTTATACTTCATGCATTCATATACAGTACTTTTACTCCCCTCACCTTTCACATTGATTCCTATTGCACTTGCCCATACTCTTTGATCCCTTCCTGATCTTTCTGTCCCTTTAATTCTGTTGTCTTTCTTAACTTATTCTCTCATTCCTTTTAACTCCATTCTTACATTTCCTTATATTTTGATTCTTAAGATTTAGTGAATGTGGCATGCTTGACCTTGAATCTATGTTCACCACTACTTGGGTTGGTCTCACTTAATGCTTGTGTCTGTTATGAAACAATTGATGGAAATTAATTGCTGTGATTAGTCAGCAAATTGATTATCAGTCCTTCTGTCTTCTGACAGAGCTTATGAGGATGATGGCCTCTAACGGCTTGCATCTTCAGAAACAGCTCTATTTCTATATTTAATAGCTCATTTTTTCCCTTTCAAGGTTCCTTTGAAGACCTGACCTAGAGTTACATGCTGACTTCGGTTCTTTGAGGGAATGGGACCCACTCTCGGGGCCTCATGACTGCATGACTGGACGCTTTTCGATACACCAAGGACACAGCCTGGAAGACGAGCGTGCTTTCAGGGTGCTGGATTTTTGTGGCTCTGGAGGCTGGTGGATTCGAGGCCGGTGCCACTGCCTGATGTGTCATGGGAGAAGGAAGATTGTAAGCAGTGAGCTGGCTGCTGGCTGTGTGCCCAGAGACATGAGTTCTTTGGACACAGAGCTCGGAAAAAGTGACGCAACAGACTTTTAACCCCATGAATCAGTGCGTTGCTTTCTTATGTCTCCCTTCTTGCTGTGAAATGGGGACACCTCTTTTTCCCTTATTAGAGAGAGAGGTATGTCAAATTACCGGGTGAATGAGCAGACTTTGAGGTACAGCAAGTCAGTCTCTTTATTGATGCTTTGCTACATGCTTGAGTGCTCAGTAGGGGGTGCCACTGCTTTTTTGCTGGTGGGGGGGGGGGGTCTTCGCTTTGCTGCTGCTGCTTATGAGTGTGAGGGGGGAGCTGGGGGGGCTTTGGGGTTCTAACATTTAACTGCCATTCATTCTTTGGGGCACTCCCCTGTTTTCGTGGATGTTTATGAAGAAAAAGAATTTCAGGATGTATGTTGTATACATTTCTCTGACATTAAATGTACCTATTGAAACCTATTGACAAATGTCATTCCACTTTCAATACCAATTATTGAATTGGATTTAACGTCACAGTCAAAAAGGAACCTACATCTCTTGACTATACACAGAGGCAAAACTAAACATCACAATGCTACAACAGGAACAAACTGGGACCAAATACATCCAAAACATTATAACTGTAACCCAATCGAAATTAAGCACACATGAACTTAACTTTTTTTTTCTAATTGTGTGTTCATTTTTGTAAAACATATATAGTTTTTCTTCTGTAAATACTTGTATGAGGATATGTGCCTGTGATGCTACTGTAAGTAAGTTGGCATTGCACCTGAATGTACATTTACTTGTGCGTGTGACAATAAACTTGACTTCAACTTCGACTACACACTCTAATTTCTTTCTATAGTCACTAGTGTGGTACCTAACTGAAGACGTTTTACACCTCACCAAATTGTTTCCCCTCATCTATTCTGCTGTTTACAGGATCAGAAAGTTTCAATAGTTTATGTAACATGATATCAAGCTTATAAATCCTTATTAACTCTGCCGAATCTCATTATTATTTTCCAAGGGCTTTTTCACAACTTTCTTTACAATAGATTATAGAATTCTCTCAAGTTCAAATTCAAGTTTATTGTCATATTTATTGTAATGAAGAAGCTTGTGAATTTTGTGTTGAAGAAGCTGTTGTATTGTGGTGGGAAGGAGAATTTATTGTATTGTGGAATATTGCAGATCCCATTGTAGATTGTTATACACTTAACAACCTGAGTGTTGTCATACATTGATAGACCCGCAGCCTTGTGTACTACTAAGCAACCTGTTATATGGTGCTGTACTGAGAAAAAAAAACAGATATATAAGCCATTATTTTGTAGGTAACTGAAGGACTTAGGTACTGTGGAATACTAAGGAGCATACTAAATTACAATGCAATGAAGGTTCCTGTGCATTATGTTGAATTGAGCAACAATGTGTATTATTATGTGTTTAAGAACCCAGCCATGTCGTATATGGAAGAACCTGGAGTGGATTATTTGAGTCAGGGGTCCCCAACCCTTTTTGCACTGCGGACCGGTTTATTATTGACAATATTCTTGCGGACTGGCTGACCGGGGGTGGGGGGGGAGGGTAGGGTTGCCAACGGACAAGAGTAGCAGTCAAATACGTTGTGTTTACCCCGAGAAAGACTACAATGACCATGAAGCCTTGCACGGGCACCAGTGCGCATGGGTGTACGTGCTGATTTTTTTTCTTACAAATCGTTTTTGGTGATTCTGCTCCGGGAGGGGGGGGGGGGGTGTTAATCACAACCGTAATATAGGTGATAGGTGGCTAATACACTCAATTTCGTTTCTAAAAGCGTTTATCTAACGAATTTAATATTAAACACACAGCGAATATTTCCCTCGCATGAATATAGTGATAAGTCAATTATCAGGGGAGGACAGGGGAGATTGAAGTAAGTGTTGAACGAACTTCCAGTAGAAGTGGTAGAGGCAGGTTCGATATTATCATTTAAAGAAAAATTGGATAGGTATATGGACAGGAAAGGAATGGAGGGTTATGGGCTGAGTGCAGGTCAGTGGGACTAGGTGACAGTAGCGTTCGGCATGGACTAGAAGGGCCGAGATCGCTTCCGTGTTGTAATTGTTATATGGTTATATAAGACACTTATAAGTCAATAGCATCATAACACTTTAAGTAACGTTTGGATATTAAACACACAGCACATATTTTCCCCGTATGAACATATAAAATCATTGCAACGCACCAAAATCGCTGAATCAGTGGGAGTCCTGGGCTTGTTTCCCTGCAACAAGACGGTCCTATTGAGGGGTGACGGGAGACAGTGATACTCGAAAGAGGTTCCTTATGTCCAGTCTGTTCCGCGATTTAGCTTTCGTTGCATTCATTGCAGAAAACCCAGCTTCACAGAGATATGTTGGAAATGGAAGCAATGTTTTCAGTGCTTTCGTGGCTGTCTCAGGATATTCAGCCTTGACTTGATCCAGAATGCTGGCAGAGATGTTATGTCAAACATACTTTTCAGCCCGGCGTCATTTGCAAGCTGACATGGATGACGCGCGGGTAATGACCTCGCGTGCGTTCAAGATCAACAGTGCGTGACAGGGAATGAGGAAAGGTGCAGCTGACTCATATTGACAAATCATATCATTTCTTCGCGGCCTGGCAGCGCATACTTTGCGGCCCGGTGGTTGGGGACCGCTGATTTGAGTTACTGGAGGATAGGAAGGCAAAAAGAGAGGAGTTGTAACTTCTGCAGTTGTGGTAAAAGTTCTAGAGGACTGGTTGCTACAGGCAGTAGAATATTGTGTTGCCTATTACCTTCTATCCCACCCTCTTTGTGCTAATATATACCAGCCATCTTTCCCCACCTTCCCAGTTCTAACATGGGGTCTCAATGTGTTGTGAGAGACTAAATTCACAGTGCATTATGGAATTTTGAAGTTCCTACACCACTGTGGATTATTGAAATTCTTAGTAGGTGTATTGAAGCTCCCAATGCATTATGTGGTACTATGATCATAGCACAAAGTGGGGTACTGATGTTTGTACTGTTGAGTGGAGCAATGAAGTTCCTGTTGCATGGTGGAGTATTGAAATTCCAAATGAGTTTAGATGTAATCAAATTCTGACTGCAGTATGCAACACTGAAACTCTTGTATGATAGACATCCCTACACACTGAGGCTCCATGTATAGTGTGGAACGTCAAAGTTCCTAATGTATTTTGAGTGCTGAAATTCCTTGTTTTTGTGTTCTGAAATTCTTCCTACATCCCCAAACACCAAAAATTCTCACATACGTGTGGTGTATTGAAATCCCTAATCCCTTGTGAAATCATGGAATTTTTCACTGCAGTGCACTGAAACCCCTATGAAATTGTAGAGCATTGAACTTCCCAATGGAATGTGTTCTGAAATTCTTGGTACATTGTGGATTACTAAAATACTGTGTAAATACTGAAATTTAAACTGAATTTTGGAATCCTGATGAAGGATCTTGGCCCAAAACATCAATTGTTTAATTATTTCGATAGATGCTGCCTGACCTGCTGAGATCTTCCAGCATTTTGTATGTGTTGCTTTGAATTTTGGAGTCCAGTAATTCCAAGTGTACCGGAAATACTGAATTTCCTCATGTATTGTTTAGTGGAGGTTGGTTGTAGGGGATTTGCAGCCCGTTCCTCCAGCATTTTGGGCATCGAGGGAGAGAGGAAGAGGAGAGCCATCCGCAGTACCACCAATGCGGCAGAGAAGGCCTCAAGATGGCTGTGGCTCAAAAGAGGGGAGCCATGGAGTCATAAGTAGCTAGCCATCTGGACTCAAGCTGGGGTCTGATCAGCCCTAGCTGGGTCACCTGTAGGAGGGTGTATGATGTTGAAAGTCCCGAAACACCCAAATGCACCATTAAGCTGGATGCCGACTGCCGTAAAACAAGATGATTACAGGAACATCACTGAAGATGTGTCCAGAGGCATCAGTAGATGTATGTACACAGGACTAATGGCTACTGTAATAGTTACTTTTGTCATGTCTTGAGTGTTGATTCGAAGCATTGTGTATTGTGGAATACTGATTCTTTTGTGGTTCATGTACTGATTTCTGAAATCAATAGATTTATCGGCATGTTGTGTTGTATTTCTTCCTGTACTGTTAAACACTGAAATTCCTGGAGCAGTAGGTGCCTCATTTCCTGTTACGTTGTGGAGTGTCAAAATTCCTCATGGTTTGTGGGGTATTTCATTTCCAAGTGCATTGCTCAGTAGAGAGCATCTGACAGTGCTGCATCACTGCATGGTATGTAAACTGCACTGCAGCAGACAAGACAGCGCTACAACCAGTACTCAAAGCTGCCGGATGCATCATCTGCACCAGCCTACCTGGCATCAAGAACATATACACAGAAGGGTGCCTGAAAAAGACCAGCAGCATCATGAAGGATCCCACCCATACTGCTCATGGACTCTTTGTCCCATTCCCATCAGGGAGGAGGCGACATAGCATCCACACCAGGACCTACTTTCCGCAAGCAGTAAGGCTGACTAACACCTCCACCCACGAACTTACTCCATCACACTCCCCACCACCACTACCTTTCATTTCCTGTCAGAGTCATCTCATGTACAGACGCTTCTGTAATTAGCATCGCTCTATGTACTTTCAATCAGTCTATGTACATAAGCTATCTTATACATTTACATTTATAATTGTGTTCTTTATCTTATTCTGTGTGTTTTTTTGTGCTGTGTCAGATCCAGAGTAACAATTATTTCACTCTCCTTTACACTTGTGTACTGGAAATGACCTCTGAAGTTTCAAGCACTTAATAAAATGCCAAAATTCCTCAAGCACTGCGGTGTATAAAGATCCAAATGCTTGGGAATACTGAAGCATTGTTTTCTGAAATTCCCACTGCTTTGTGGAATAGTGAAATTCCTGGAACATTGTGGATTTTCCCTAGTGCTATGTTGGATGCTGAAGTAGATAGCAGATTATTACTTAATGGAATTGCTTAATTTCGTATAAATGTGCTTGAGCTGTTGTGTAATAACTCTCTGGGTGTTTGTGGCACATTGAGCATTGTGTGAACACTTGTGTGAGGAGAATTATAAGAATGAGTCAGCCTCGATGCCTTAGGAGATGGAGAATATGTGGGGCATGGTCTGGTGCTATGAAGTCTGAAGATGATCCTTTCACTAAAATTACTAATGCATGGTGTGTTAAAACTTTAAGGCCGGTGTGTTGTACTAGAATTCATCCTACGTTATGAGCGCAGAGACTCCAGGAAAACTACATTTAGATACAGTTCACACACAAAATGCAGAAGGAACTCAGCAGGTCAGGCAGCATCTATGGAAAAGGGTAAACAGCCAATGTTTCGGGCCGAGACGTTTCTTCAGATACAGCTGTCAGGTAGAGTGTTACTTGCACTGATTCACATCCATTTTGGTCTGCAGGTTCTTTCCCACCCTGTGGAGGGCGCTTGGCTACCGTCAGATGTAAAGAGGAGAGTCACACAATTAATTTTACCTCTCTCTCTCTCTCTATCATATTTTCTTCTGTTTGGATTACGTTATTGTTATAGACAACTGGAAGTTTTGGTGTCTGCACATGTAGGCCGTTTTATTTGTGTGAGAGCAAGCTTTATGTGACTGTGTGGTTTAATCTTGCAGCTGCCCTATTTCTGCCTGGCTACTCTTTCACGTTGCACCATCACCCCAGGTATGCCCTATCTGGATCATCACAGGCCCTTGCAATCATGGGTAGCCAAAACCACTACGTTTTATTTTTTTTCGACTGAATGAAAGAACATTATATTTTAGTATCTGCCATTTCGTTGCTATCTCCCATATGACTCCTTAATCCATCGGAGTGTGTGAAAGATAATGTTTTGGGGGAAATAACATGAGAGAGAAGATAGACTTCCTTGGACCAATATCTTCATTGCTTGCTGGATAAACGGATTATGTCAGCCATTTTTTGCTGCTGACAGCTTTTCTTATTAACCGATTTTATTTTAATCTGCTGAGGAAGAAATGCGGTTTTATGTCACAATAAAACGTTGGTCACATCTAATTCTGCCCTCAAACAAACAGATTTTTGAAAGCTTTCGCTGAGGAATTTGAAATAACTTTAAAGACTTTTTTTGGATAAAGTCTTTATCCAGCAACATATTTGGCTGAGCAGAAAAAAAAATCTCCCTTTTTCCTCCCCCCCCCCCAGAGTTGTTTTCATATTCTGCTGATCTGTTGAAAATAAAGTAAATGTATAGGTATGCTCCATAATGTACATGGCTATATCTGATTTAGAGTTCAAACACAAAGCTCCTGTGACTGTGTTTGCTGCTTTAAAAAGGAACGCAGTCAGTAATTGCAAAGAAGTTTAAAGTTACATTTGGAAAGAGGGCTTTGGTAGTCACAGAAAGGAGTGTTGTAAATGTGTAAGAGGAAGATTTCCTCTGCAAAATCATTTATCAATACTTATTTGTAACTTCATAATACTTTAAAGCTTAAAGAATTAGTCAATGCTTCAGCTACTAAGTCTATGTGGCTAATTCAGAATGAGACATGCTGGGTTTTTGGGGTATAGGGATAATGTGGGTATGCGGAATTAAAACTACTCCAAGCTTGAAGATTTGTACAGCAACCCAGTCTGTTTAAGGAGTTATTTCCACATCATTCATTAAAAATTTCTCTCCTGCAGGCGTACGATGTTTACACCAGAGTCTCTTCAGTCACTGAGGTCAGAGGAGGGGTTGCAGGTGGTATGAGTGGTGTGGGAGTGAGATTGGAGATGAGGAGGTTTTTTCAAAATCTTGAAATACTCACTACTATTCAGGGCCCTAGAGAGTCCTTCCAAGTGAGGTGACACTTCACTTCTGAGTCTGTAGGGGTCATCTACTGTATCCAGTGTTCCCCATGTGGCTTGCAGCACATTGGTGAAACCCGGTGTAGATTCCTGCTCTGTCCACCAGAAAAAGCAGGATACCCGGTGGCCACCCATTTCAATTCTACTTCCCATTCCCATTCCAACATGTCAGTCCATGGCCTCTTCCACTGTTGTGATGAAGCCTCACTCAGGTTGCAGGAGCAACACCTTTTATTCTGTCTGGGTAGCCTCCATCCTGATGGCATGAACATCGATTTCTCAAACTACTGGTAACTGTCTACCCCCCAGCCCCCTTCACCATTCCCTTTCCATAAGACTATAAGACTTTGGAGCAGAATTAGGCCCCTTGTCCCATTGAGTCTGCTCCACCATTCTATCATGGCTGATCCCTTTTTCATTCCCTCCTCAGCCCCACTGCCCAGCCTTCTCCCCTTAACCTTTGATGCCGTGTCCAATTTGGAGCCTTTCAAACTCTGCCTTAAATACACACAAAGACCTGGCCTCCACAGCTGCCTGTGGTAATACATTCCACAAGTTCACCACCCTCTGGCTAAAGAAATTTCTCCACATCTCTGTTTTAAATGGATGCCCCTCTATCCTGAGGCTGTGCCCTCTTGTCCTAGACTCCCCTACCATGAGAAACATACTTTCTACATCTACCATGTCTAGGACTTTCAACATTTGAAAGATTTCAATGAGATCTACCCTCACCCTTCTAAATTCCAGCGAGTACAGACCCAGAGTTATCAAACGTCCCTCGTATGGTAACCCTTTCATTGAGAACTTTCTCTGAACCCTCTCCAATGCCAGCACACCTTTTCTTAGATAAGGAGCCCAAAACTGTTCACAATACTCAAAGTGAGGCCTCACCAGTGCCTTATAAAGCCTCAGCATCACATCCTTGCTCTTGTATTTTAGACCTTTTGAAATGAATGCTATCTTTGTATTTGCCTTCCTCACAACCGACTCTATCTGCATGCTAACCTTTAGGTTGTTATGATTAAGGACTCCGAAGTCCCTTTGCATCTCAGATTTTTGGATTTTCTCCCCGTTTAGAAAATAGTTTGCACAGTTGCATCTTCTACAAATGTGCATGACCATGCATTTTCCAAAGTTGTATTTCATTTGTCATCTGCAAACTTGGCAACAAAGCCATCTATTGCATCATCTAAATCATTGTTACACAGCATAAAAAGAAAAGGTCCTAATTCCAATACCTCTGAAACACGACTAGTCACTGGCAACCAGCAAAGGATCTTTTTATTCCCACTCGCTGCCTCCTACCAATCAGCCAAATCTCTAACTTCACTCCAATACCATGGGTTCTTAACTTGGTAAGCAGCTTATGTGTGGCACCTTGTCAAAGGCCTTCTGAACGTCCAAATATACAACATCCAGTGCATCCCCTATATCTACCCTACTTCTAATCTCCTCAAAAATTACAACAGATTTTTCAGCCAAGATTTTCCCTTAAGAAAACCATGCTGACTTTGTCTTATCTTGTCCTGCGTCACCAAGTATTCCATTAGCTCATCCTTAACAATTGACTGTAACATCTTCCCAACCACTGAGGTCAGGCTAACTGGTCTACAATTTCCTTTCCGCTGCCTTTCTCCATTCTTAAGGAGTGGAGTGACATTTGCAATTTTCCAGTCCTCTGGCACCATGTCAGAATCCAATGATTTTTGAAAGATCATTACTAATGCCTCCACAATCTCTACTGCTACCTCTTTCAGAACCCTAGGGTGCAGTTCATCTGGCCTGGGTGACTTATGTACCCTTAGGTCTTTCAGCTTTTTGAGCACCTTCTCTGTTGTAATAGTAACTGCACTCACTGCTCCTCCCTCATACCATTCAACATCTATCACACTGCTAGTGTCTTCCAGAGTGAAGACTGACACAAAATACTCATTTAGTTCATCTGTCATCTCCTTGGCTCCTGTTATTATTTCTCCAGTCTCATTTTCTAGCAGTCCTATATCCACTCTCTGTCACAGTGGTGGGGCATTGGGAGCAAGGGTGGACCCAAATGCAAGACACATCTTGTGAGGTTAAGTAAATTGAATTTATTATTCAATACCAGGAGAGCAAAGCAGAAGCAGGAATAGCGAACTGGACAAGGACTCAGGACTACGACTAGGCTGGGACTAAGAGTCTGGGCTGGGACTCGGAATAGGATCCCAGAACTAGAGGCAACATGAAGAGGCTACGGTATGGACTCCGAGCCAGAAACTGGGAAAGGACCCAGTACCTGGGTCTTGCCTCGGGCTCGGACCCCGGAACCAGGCAAGGACATGACATGGGCTAGGGAAAGGAGGATCATGGAAAAACAGAGCCTCGGTCTCGGGAGAGCAGATACATAGAACCATGGACACATACACAGAACACAGAGTCGAGACCGCTCCTTGGGTACAAGACATAGGGCCGGGCCTCACACACAGAACAGAGAGCCGGGACCCCTCCTTGGGTACAGGACATAGGGCCGGGACTCATGACCCCCCATGGGGCAACGGCAAGACAGCTTGACTTACCCCACTGAGGTGAGGACAAGACAAGACAAGACATGACACCCCGCAGGGCAACGGCAAGACGACCAGACTTACCCCACGGAGGCGAGGACCAGACAAGACATGACTCCCCGTGGGGCAACGGCAAGACGGCCAGACTTACCCCACGGAGGTGAGGACAAGACAAGATTAACACGAAAGAACACCAGACAGTACCTATCTAGCTCTGGTGATAGAACTAGACCGAGGTGCAGGCGAGGGCTGCAGACGAGGGCTAGAGGTGAGAGGGGCAGAGAAGGGATTCAGACAGCGGGGTAAGACAGGAATCACAGACTGCCAGGGCCAGAACTTGACTCGGTACTTGGATGCCGCCAGGATCAGGACTTGACTCGGTACTTGGAACAGTAGACAGCGTTTCTTGATTCCCTCTGGCGGGTTAACTGACAGACCCACCTCAGTGAGGAAACTTTGCAGGCTCGCTTTGGCGAGGTAACTTGACAGGGTTGCTCCAGTGAGGAAAGGCACTCGCTTCAAGCAGAGACTAGGCTTGCTCCGGCCAGATGACATTGGCACGCCGTACCTTGGTGACTTTGCAAACGCTTTCGCGCCGAACAGCTGAAAGCTGGAGACTATAAGCTACCGGTTCATCCGAGAGTAAATTGCCTCTAATCACCAAGGCCGAGGGACACAGGAAAACAGGGAACCAAAGGGAAACAGGGAGTCAACAGTCCGGATCGTAACATAAACAAAGTAAATTTAAAGAGACCCCAATCCGGACCATGACACTCTCACCTCTTACATACTTGGAAAACCTTTTACTATCCACTTTGAGGTTGTTTGCTAGCTTGCTTTCATATTTCATCTTTTCCCTCCTAATGATTCTTTTAGTTGCTCTCTTTAGATTTTTAAAACCTTCCCAGTCCTTTGGCAGTCCAACTAATTTTTGCTTTGTTATATACCCTCTCTTTTGCTTTTACATTAGCTTTGACTTCCCTTGTTAGTCACGGCTGTACTATTTTGTCATTTGAGTATTTCTTTGTTTTAGGTATACATCTATTCTACACCTTGGTCATTTTTCTCAGAAACTCACACCATTGCTGCTCTGCTGTCATCCCTGCCAACATCTCCTTCCAATTCACTTTGGCCAATTCCTCTATCATATTACTGTAATTTCCTTTACTCCCCTGAAATACTGCTTATGTTAGACTTTACTTTCTTCTTACCAAATTTCAAGTTGAACTCAATCATATTGTGATCACATTCTCCTAATGGTTCTTTTACCTTAAGCTCCCTTATCATCTCCTGTTCATTACATACTACCCAATCCAGTATAGTTGATCCCCTAGTAGGCTCAATGACAAACTGCTCTAAAAAGCCATCTTGTAGGTCTTCAACAAACTCACTCTCTTGCGATCCATTTGCAGCCTAATTTTCCCAATTGAAGAGCATGTTGAAATCTCCTGTGATTATCATAATATTGCCCTTTTGACGTGCCTTTTCTATTTCCCGTTGTAATCTGTGGTCAATATCCCAGCTACTATTGGCAGGCCTGTATATAACTGCCATCAGGGTCCTTTTACCTTGCAGTTTCTTAACTCAACTCACAAACATTCCTGTCTCTCTCTCTCTCTCTCTCTCTCTCTTACATTATCTGCTTACCTGCCCATCACCTCCCACTGGTGCTCCTCCCCCTTCACTTTCTTCCATGGTCTTCTACCCTCTCCTGTCAGGTTCCCCCTCCTCCAGCCCTTCATTTCTTTTATCAATCTACTTCCCAGCTCCTTACTTTATCCCTTCCCCTCCTCCCAGTTTCACCTATCACCTACCAACTTGTACTTCTTCCTCCCCTCCCCATCCCAACATTCTTACTCTGACTTCTCTTTCTTTCCAGTCTTGAAGAAAGGTCTTGGCCTGAAACATCAACTGCTTACTCTTTTCCATAGATGCTGCCTGACCTGCTGAGTTCCTCCAGCATTTTGTGTGTTGCTTGCGAGGCCTCAGGTCATTTTCTGAGTAATGGAATATTTTTGATAAGGGATATGTAAAGTATTAAGTAATTAAATGATTCATTATAAAAAGAATATAGAGGAAGGTGCATCAATACTGATGTCTTCAAGCCAGAAGTTTTAGGCCATCGATTGAATTGTTACACTTCTGACATTGTCCTAGTAAATTTTCCCTCCTTTGGAATCTAGTAATCACCCTAGCATCGTCCTAGTAATTGTTTTCTCCTTTAGAATCAAGTAATCGTCCTAGTAATCATCCTAGCATCGTCCTCGTAATTGTTCCCTCCTTTAGAATCCATTCTTGGCTACAATACAGAGCTGGTCAGAAGAAATCGTGATGCAGCCCTTCCAAATGTAAAGTGAATGAGCCCATCCACACGTGCTACCTGTCAATAAACCTGTACACATATACCAATCTTGCTGCAGGATAAGGATACAAAACAATGACAATTTCTTTCCTTCCATAGGCCCTGTTTGACCCATTGAGTTCTTCCAGCAGATTGTTTGTTGTTCCTGACTCTGGCATCTGAAGTCTCTTGTGTCTCCATGTGTGTACAGCTTCTCACTTGAATAAAGAGAGGTGAAGGAAAACTGAGGAAGAAACTGTTTTCACAACAAGTGATTTTAATTTCGCTTCTGGAATGAAAAGGGAGCACAAAATATGATTGGATTAATGTTGACCACAATCGCTAAATGTAGGAGTTACATAGAAACATAGAAAACCTACAGCACAATACAGGCCCTACAGCCCACAAAGCTGTACTGAACATGTCCTTACCCTAGAACTACCTAGGCTTACCCATAGCCCTCTATTTTTCTAAGCTCCATGTACCTATCCAGGAATCTCTTAAAAGACCCTATTGTTTCCGCCTATTCCACACACTCACCACTCTCTACATAAAAAAAACTTACCTCTGACATCTCCTCTGTACCTACTTACAAGCACCTTAAAACTATGCCCTCTTGTGCTAGCCATTTTAGCCCTGGGAAAAAGCCTCTGACTATCCACACGATCAATGCCTCTCATTATCTTATACACCTCTATCAGGTCACCTCTCATCCTCCGTCATTCCAAGGAGAAAAGGCCAAGTTCACTCAACCTATTTTCATAAGGCATGCTCCCCAATCCAGGCAACATCCTTGTAAATCTCCTCTGCACCCTTTCTATGGTTTCTACATCTTTCCTATAGTAAGGTGACCAGAATTGAGCACGGTACTCCAAGTGGGGTCTGACCAGGGTCCTATATAGCGGCAACATTACCTCCTATGAGTAATATCATGAGTTCCTCATGACTAATATTGTGATTATATTCCTTTCATTAATATTGAGAAATTACTTGCTTGGCTTTCGGAATGAAGCCTTTAAACTCAAATTGTCATCTCCTTTAAGAGCAAAAACCTTAATTTCAGCACTATGAGTGGATTGGCCAGGCTTGTGGAATTGTTATAGGAAGGAGAACATCTCTGAGGGAAGGCTCCAACCATACCATCAAGAGTGCCTACCATTTCATCCCTAAACATCATTGAGGGAAATCCGATCCTCCTCTTACCTATGTAAAGACAGAGGCTAAAGGGCAAGGAGCAGAGTTAAGGACAGGGAAGAGGTTGTCACAGGAGGCAGAAGAGTGGCTACTGAATTGCTTTGATTCAATGAACTGGACCATATTGAAGGACTTATCAGAGGACCTGAATGAATATGCCACAGTTAACATGGCTTTATAGAGACACTTGAGGATGGGTTTGTTCCCACAAAATTATTGAGTCTTCCCACCAGAAGCCCTTGATGAACAAAGTGATCTGTGATCTGCAATCTGTGGATGGCTAGATCCATGGCGTTCATGTCTGGTGACTCAGGAAAGTGCAAAAGGGCCAGGTATGATCCATCTGACATCTGAAGTGCCAATTCCAGACCAAACTTGAATCACAGAACTTGAATGCTATCACCTCCTGCAAAGCAAAACCAAGCAACGTACGTGACAACAAGATTTCGCTCCCACTTGAGCTCAGTGCCTTTTACTATTGCTTTCAGCAACAAAACATGTGGGAGCACCTTGGAGTACTCCCAAATCCCCGACAGGCCCTGTGATTTCAGTGTCTAAGAGCATCCTTCAGGAGGGTGAACCCATGGAAAGCATACCTGGACAAGTAGTGAAGATCTGTGCTAATCAACTGGCTGGAGTATCGTCAAGCTCTCCCTTCAGCTGTCAGACGTGCACACCACCCTCAGGCAGGCTTCAATCATTCCAGTGCTCATGAAAAACACAGTAACCTGCCTCAATGACTGTCGTCCAGTAGAACTTACATCCACCGTGATGAAGTGCTTCGAAAGGTTGGTTATGAATATATGAACTCCTGCCTGAGGAGTGACTTGGATATCTCCAATATACCTACCATCACAACAGGTCAACAGCAACTGGGACATCATTTCGCTGAACACCTACACTCTGTCCGCCAGAGAAAGCAGAATCTCCCAGTGGCCACACATTTTTATTCTATGTCCCATTCCTATTCTGATATGTCTATCCACGGCCTCCTCTACTGTAAAGATGAAGCCACACTCAGGTTGGAGGAATAACACCTTATATTCCATCTGGGTAGCCTCCAACCTGATGGCATGAACATTGATTTCTCAAACTTCCGCTAATGCCCCACCTCCCCCTGGTACCCCATCCGTTATTTATTTATATACACACATTCTTTTTCTCTCTCTCCTTTTTCTCCCTCTGTCCCTCCCCCTTGCCTATCCTCTGAGTTTTTTCCCCCCTTCCCCCTTTTCTTTCTCCCTGGGCCTCCTGTCCCATGATCCTCTCATATCCCTTTTACTAATCACCTGTCCAGCACTTGGCTCCATCCCTTCCCCTCCTGTCTTCTATCATTTTGAATCTCCCCCTCCCCCTCCCACTTTCAAATCTCTTACTAGCTCTTCCTTCAGTTAGTCCTTCAAACTGAAACATCGATTGTACCTCTTCCTAGAAATGCTGCCTGGCCTGCTGCATTCACCAGCAACCTTGATGTGTGGGTGTTGCTTGAAATTCCAGCATCTGCAGGTTTCCTCGTGTTTGTGTTTTTTCACTGAGGTTGAGTGGGACTATAAGTAGAGGTCATGGGCTAAGGGTGAAAAGTGAAAAGTTTAGGGGGAATATGAAGGGAAGCTTCTTCACTCAGAGGGTGGTGAGAGTGTGGAACGAACTAACAGTGCAAGGTGTGCATGCGAGCTTGCTTTCGACATTTAAGAGAAGTTTGGATAGGTACAAATGTCACTCCGCTATTTAAGAAGGGGGCAAGGAAGCAAAAAGGAAATTATAGACCTGTTAGCTTGACATCGGTGGTTGGGAAGTTGTTGGAGTCGATTGTCAAGGATGAGGTTACGGAGTACCTGGAGGCACATGACAGGATAGGCAGAACTCAGCATGGATTCCTTAAAGGAAAATCCTGCCTGACAAACCCATTACAATTTTTTGAGGAAATTACCAGTAGGCTAGACAAGGGAGATGCAGTGGATGTTGTATATTTAGATTTTCAGAAGGCCTTTGACAAGGTGCCACACATGAGGCTACTTAACAAGATAAGAGCCCATGGAATTACAGGAAAGTTACATACGTGGATAGAGCGTTGGCTGATTGGCAGGAAACAGAGAGTGGGAATAAAGGGATCCTATTCTGCCGGTTACCAGTGGTGTTCCACAGAGATCAGTGTTGGGGCCGCTTCTTTTTACATTGTACATCAACGATCTGGATTATGGAATAGATGGCTTTGTGGCTAAGTTTGCTGACGATACGAAGATAGGTGGAGGGGCCGGTAGTGCTGAGGAAACGGAGAGTCTGCAGAGAGACTTGGATAGATTGGAAGAATGGACAGAGAAGTGGCAAATGAAGTACAATGTTGGAAAGTATATGGTTATGCACTTTGGCAGAAAAAATAAATGGGCAGACTATTATTTAAATGGGGAAAGAATTCAAAGTTCTGAGATGCAATGGGACTTGGGAGTACTTGTACAGGATTCCCTTAAAGTTAACCTCCAGGTTGAGTCAGTAGTGAAGAAGGCGAATGCAATGTTGGCATTCATTTCTAGAGGAATAGAGTATAGGAGCAGGGATGTGATGTTGAGGCTCTATAAGGTGCTGGTGAGACCTCACTTGGAGTACTGTGGGCAGTTTTGGTCTCCTTATTTAAGAAAGGATGTGCTGACGTTGGAGAGGGTACAGAGAAAATTCACGAGGATGATTCCGGGAATGAGAGGGTTAACATATGAGGAACGTTTGTCCACTCTTGGACTGTATTCCTTGGAGTTTAGAAGAATGAGGGGAGACCTCATAGAAACATTTCGAATGTTAAAAGGCATGGACAGAGTGGATGTGGCAAAGTTGTTTCCCATGATGGGGGAGTCTAGTACGAGAGGGCATGACTTCAGGATTGAAGGGCGCCCTTTCAGAACAGAAATGCGAAGAAATTTTTTTAGTCAGAGGGTGGTGAATCTATGGAACTTGTTGCCACGGGCAGCAGTGGAGGCCAAGTCATTGGGCGTATTTAAGGCCGAGATTGATAGGTATCTGAGTAGCCAAGGCATCAAAGGTTATGGTGAGAAGGCGGGGCAGTGGGACTAAATAGGATAAAATGGATCAGCTCATGATAAAATGGCGGAGCAGACTCGATGGGCCGAATGGCCTACTTCTGCTCCTTTGTCTTATGGTCTTATGGTCTTATGGTACATGGATGGTAGGAGTATAGAGAGCTATGGTCCTGGAATGGGTTGATGGATGTAGGCAGTTGAAATGGTTTGGCATGGACTAGATGGACCGAAGGGCCTGCTTCAGTGCTGTACTTTTCCGTGACTCTTTGGCTCTTAAGCATCAAAGGGGTGAAGAGTACATATTGTTATTTTTCTCGCTGCAGGTGATTGCATTTGTTAAAATTTTCCAGCCAAACAGCTGGAATGCATGATAGATAGTTAGAGTGAGAAGGGAGACTTTAGAAAATTAGTAACCCTGCTTGTTGCCCTTTGTCTAGCATTTATTATATGTTGAGCATGGAAGTCACCATATGATTCAATGTGTCACCATGGAACCTTCTTCATTAAAGGGATAAAACTATTACGAGCTAATGTGTGCTTTTTGTCAGATGTGTGCGGATTGATCAGAGCTGTACCATTGAGACACAAACAACAGGAATTCTGCAGATGCTGGAAATTCAAGCAACACACATCAAAGTTGCTGGTGAACGCAACAGGCCAGGCAGCATCTGTAGGAAGAGGTGCAGTCGACGTTTCAGGCCGAGACCCTGCGTCCTGACCATTGTTGCTGTACCATTGAGAAGTACTTCCATTGCCCTGTTATCTCAGCAAAGCCTGAGATCCCACATCACCAGGTTCAGGAAGAACTACTTCCCAATAGTTATCCAGTCCTTGAGTCAACCTTCATAACTCTAATCCAACCTCAGCAATAGAACACTACAGGCTGTCACTTGCACTTACATTGTGACTTGGCAAAAGCTAAACTCTGATGCAAAACAAACATCATTTTGTTACTGAATGGTGTAATGTTACGTATAATTACATTCTGCATGTTTTCTATACCTATGTGCCTGTGATGTGTTTGTAAGCAAGATTTTCCCTGTAACTGTCTATCACTATATTTGTGCACGTGACAATAAATTTGACTTGACTTGTCTAATTATCCTTAATTCTTTCAGTGACAAACCCCCGGCATCATAAGAGGAACCATTTGCTAAAGAGTCTTTCCTTGTAAAATGAAGCTTTTTGAGGAAAGTCACATGCTATCTATGTTTAACAAGAGAAGGAGACACTTCTATCATTCAGTGGTCAGTCAAAACTAGTACAGAGAATCACCCAGTCTTCCTTTTCCACCAGAGTCCAGTTGCTCCTTTCAGACCCATGCGTGAAATAGGGAAATGGAAGATTTACAAACGTAGGTACAATTCTTTCATTCCAACATCAGACATTTAGTATGTGATGATGTAACTTGTATTTAAAGGTGAATGACTGTAACCAATGGCTTCATTATCTCTATTCCTTGCACCAGTGGCTAAGATTATAGCCACTTGCTCTGTACACGACTGTTTTTATGCCATTGCTGATTTGCAAGGGTCAAGGGTAAGCCCACCTTCTCACACCTCATTCAACCTTCAGGCAAGTGAATCTTCTGGCTCTGTGAGATTAAGAGTTTACATTTCAGAACAATTAAAGAACAACATTATTAAGGGGCATGATAGGGAATGGGTCTCCCCTGGCTGAGGAGTCTAAGACCTGGGAGCACATTGGGAATAAGGAGCAGGATATTTAGAACGGAGACAAGAAGAAAACTCATTACTGAGATTGTGGTGAACCTTCTGAATTCTCTACTCTGGACTGTGTGTTCATTCAAAACAGAGACTGTTTGATTCCTAGCCATTAAGATATCAAGAAGTATGTGGAAAATGACTTTGAGGTCAAAGGACAGACATGAACTTCATGCGTGGTGGAGAAAGCATGAAGTGCTTGATGATTTCATTCATCTTAAACTCTATTTATGTTGTCATATTCTCACAATCTTTATCAGGACTAGGATCAGAGTCACTGAACATACCTGGAGGATGCGTCTTTTGATTTGATCTTTCCTTCCCCTGTCTGTCAGAATAGCAAACACATCTTCCTTCCTATGGTGTGCGTGTGGCAATTCTGGCCTGTACAATGGTGCCTCCATCAAAACACTGTGACAAAGTTTAATTAAGTCGAGAAAAGGCAACACACCTCATCTGAGGTTGCTGCTGTCTTGGTCCTTCTGTAACAAGGATAATTCTGCAGCTCAAAACCACGTTATCTAATTTCTAAGTAAAAAGGTTTCTGTTCAGTAGAAATCAGGTTAAGTAGTGCATTGTCGGCAAACTATTTACATCCTGGCAGTCATCTGCAAAAGGTTTTATGATCAGCAGTTGGTAAATTCCTTGGATGCATTGACTGTAAAGTCTCCAAATAAACTTTTCACCATGACGATGTAGTGAGTGGGATAGTTATACAAATAAAGGAAAGGTATTTTTGTATATCATCCAGCACATCTGCTTCTGGATGTTCAGAAAGGTTTTACAGTATATTAATTTAATTGATTGATTTATTTACTGAGATAGAACGTGGAATAGGCCTTTCCAGCCCTTTGAGTCACACGGCCCAGCAATCCCCTGATTTAATCCTCGCCTAATCACTGGACAATTTAAAAGTACCAATTAACCTATCAGCCGGTACGTCTTTGGGATGTGGGAGGAAACTGGAGCACCTGGAGGAAACCCATGTGGTTACGGGGAGAATGTACAATCTCCTTACAGGCAGTGGTGGGAATTGAACCTGGGTCACTTGTGCTGAAAAGTGTTGTGCTAACCATTATGCTACGATGCTGCATTTTGGAGTGTGCCATTATAGCACTGCTGAAATTGTAGTCCAACTACACTGTGATCTCTCACAAGCACCAAAGAAGTAATAAGCAGATGACCTGTTCTATTATTGATGTCTGAGAGGCAAAAAATTAGCCAGGATGTGGAGATAGAAGATCTCTGACATTACTTTGATCTATTTTCCCTTTGACTGAACTACGCCATTTCCAAAATACAGCATTTGCTCAGTAACAGAGAGCTTCAGCACAGGAACGCTGACATTTAACCGTCCATTTTTGCATCAATGCTACTCCAACCATTTTATTCTGCCCTCAGCTCCCCCAGATTCTGCCCCTCATCTATATTCTCGGGACAATTTACAGCGGCCAGTGTTTAGAATGTGCTGGCAAACTGGGCCGCCCGAGGGAAAACACACTTCACAAGGACAACAAGCAAACTCCACACAAACAACCTCTGTCTTCTACACTACCATCCCATCACTGTTGATTGGAGAGTTCTGGAGTTGCAGAGCTGTGGTGAACACAGATTAACCTGCGAACAGTATTTTTTTTCCAAAGTGCATCAAAGCAAACACTATGCTCTGGAGTAATACAAACGATCTGCATAAAAGTGGCCTCGCCCACTCAGGGTGATGTTTAGCTGAGTAACCCCATTGTTTTCCGGACTATAGCTAACCATGCAGTCAAAAATAGGGCAAAGATGTTTTGTTCTTAATCTTGGGAATGTTGCAAGTTCCTGACCTCGTCATCATCCTGTGGAGTTGTGGGATTCCTCTAGAACAGCTTGTTGTGCACAAAATATGACTTCTGGGGATCTCTGACCCATGACTAATCAAGGTGGAGAAGATACATTCCAGATAGGCAGAAAATGGTTCGGCACAGCCAAGAAGGGCCAAAGGGACTGTTTCTGTGCTGTAGTTTCTATGGTTCTATAGCGCTGAGAAGCTCAACATTCATGCATTAGGAGGAGCAGATAGAAGTCCAGCATAAATGGCAGAAGGGGTGCACCAAAGTACTACCCTCTCGCCCCACCACCCATCACCCTGCCTCATCTGTGGAAGGGTCTGTTGTTCCCGCTATGGTCTCAGAGGTCATCACAAAACCTGGAGTGGAAGGAAGTCCTTCTCAACCTGAAGGTTCTGCTTAAGAAGAAGCTCATCATAGAATCATGTAACAGAGAATCAGGCCCCTCAGCTGACCATATCCACCGAATCTGTACTAAACCCACTGGAAACACTTGGCCCATGTCCACTGCACACATTTGGTTCCAGTGTTCACTCAGATGCTTTTTCGCCATTAAAGCATGCAGAGGGTTAACCTTCCAGTCACGTACTGATTTTTGTTATCTTTTTGCAATTTAAAAATAAATGATCTGAAAGGCAAGCTGAATTCAATGGCGCAAACAGAAGAAAAAACTTCGTTGCTGATTCAAAATTTGTTTTCTTTTCCAATCATTTTTACCTGCTGTAGTCTCTTCGAGAGTGAGTGCCAGCACTCCTCCCCCACACCCGACCCCCCTCCCAAGCCCATCAATTTATTTTTATCCCTTTCAGTTTATGTATGAAACACAGAAAGTAGATTGAAAGCATTCCGGAGGCATTCAGGGAGAGAAGAAAAGAAATCCTCTGAGTTTTATTACATATGAAGATTCTACAATAAAAATCAATTTCTGCCTCTTTATGTGGTTTGAATGACAAAGGGTCCAGCCATTCATAGGTCTTTGTATGATGCAAAGTCATTCAGTGGTATTGCAGTGAAAAAGACCCCAGTGTACTTCCTGACCTGCAAGCACAGATTCTAATATGATACAGACCATCTGAGATAATGACAGCCACTTCATATTGTCTATGGAAAAAAAGTTATCTCATATCTCTGAGGTTAAAAGGATTTTTGTGGACAGCAGCTGAAATTGTATAGGTTTAGAAATTGCAAAAATTCTTGATTCCCCAGTGAGAGAAAGAAAAAAACTCAAATTAGACAATTCTATTTGTTTCTTTGTGGAGTTAAAGCTTTAAAAAAATCAGACAATAACTGCTGGGTTGTGAAGAAATATATCTCTCATTTTCCTCCTGTTATTATGCTGTGAGTAAGCAGGTCTACTTGGACTGCAGCAGCATGGTTACAGATGAGGTGAGGTGTTGTTGGTGTGGAGACTGCAACGTGGGTTAGGGTTTAAATTCCTGAGTATTAACACGTTGGATGACCTGTTCTAGGCCCAGCACAGGGATGCAATCACAAGGAAGGCACAGCAGCATGTCTACTTTGTTAGAAAGTTAAGGATGTTTGGCATGTTAGCAAGCACTCCAACAATCTTCGAAAGGTACACAGTTGAAACTATCCTAACTGGTTGTGTCATAGTGCCCTTGGGCAACTCAAATGTGCGTGAACTTAAGAATCTGCGGAGAGTAGTGGACTTTGTCCAATAGGTCACAGGCTCATTCTCTCCCCACTATTGAAATTATCTGTATGAGGTGCTGACTCAAGATTAGTAAGACCAATTGAAGATACCCACCACCTAACCTATGATTTCTTGCAGCTATCATCAGACAGGAGGTATAGAAGATGAAGTCCACACCACCAGGTTCAAGAACAATCACTTCTCTTCAACCATTCCATTCCTGAATTGATGGCAGAACCCTAATCACTACCTTGGTGTAGCAAGACTACGACCTCTTTTCATTACAATGGACTATTCTTTTTGTCAGCTTTCTGGTGAGTGGTCACTGTGGTGACATGGTAATGGCAATGCTGGAATATGCTGTAATGAGAAACAATTTTGTCTTACTAGGAAAGAATTTCAAATTAGTTGGAGAAAGGGAAATATTAACAGGATCACTGTGTACATACATCTATTGATCCTTCTATTGATTATCTATCGATGCTTCTGGACACATCTTCAGTGATGTTCCTGGAATCATCGGGTGTTTCGGGTCTTTCAACATCAAAATTACTGTGGAGAGAATTAAACAAGAAATAAGAAACTATTGTGGCAAAAGTTATACAATAATCATAGTTTAATTAATTCTTTGTATAAACTGGCCCAATTAAATGGCAAAATTAGTTTGGAGGATAAGTTGATCGAATGCATTTGGTCAATTTCTGGAACAAGACTTTTTTGGATCAACCATAGAAGTGATGTAATTATTTCTTCTCTTTCGTTTTAATGCAATTGAGTAAATTAGTAAACAAATGGTTGCTGATTATCATGGAAAAAGTAATTATATGATAGAGTTTTGCATGCAGTTCAAGAGAGACACAGCTCAGTCAGAAACTTTAATAATGAATTTTAGAAAGAAAAATTAAGTAGGTATGAAGGGTTATTGGATGTTATTGAAAATTAGATTAAATGCCAGTCATTGTTTGCTTTTTCAACAAGTACTTCCCCCTGCAACTGGACCCTCAACTTTCTAATGAAAGACCACAATACCACAATCTGTGCGGATCAGAAATAACATCTTCACGTAGCTGACGATCAACACTCTCGCACCTCAGGGGTGTGTGCTTAGCCCATTGCTCTACTCTCTCTACACCCATGACTGTGTGGCTAGGAACAGCTCAAATGTCATCTATAAATTTGCTGACTGGTGTGTCTGTGCACAAGTACATATCAATTAAATAAAAGCATGCATGTGATAGGTGGTTTTAACTGGTGTATTCACATTGCAGAGAGAGAGAAAGAACAATGCACATGTGGAGACAACAGTGCAGGTGCAGACAACTAATCAATACGCAGTGCTAAGGGTTGGAGGGGGTCATTGTTTTAAAAGAAACAGATACATACGTTACACTGATGATACAACTATTACTGGCAGAATTTCGAATGGTGATGAGAGGACCTACAATGCAAAATATATCAGCTAGTTGAGTAGTGTTGCAGCAATAACCTTGTACTCAACATTAGTAAGACCATAGAACTGACTGTGGACTTCAGAAAGGGTAAGACGAGTGAACACACACCAGTCTTCATAAAGGGATCAGAACTGGAAAGTCTGAGGAATTCCAAGTTCCTGGGTGTCAATGTCTCTGAGCATCTAACCGGGACCCACCATATCAATGCAGATACAAAGAAGGCGCAACAGCAGCTATATTTCATTAGGAGTTTGAGGAGATTTGGTATGTCACCAAAGACACTGGCAAGTTTCTACAGATTTCCCGTGGAGAGCATTCTAACTGGCCTTATCATTGTCTGTTATGTGGCGGGGCGCTACTGCACAGGATTGAAATGAGCTTCAGAGAGTTGTAAACTTAGTCAGCTCCATCATGGGCTCTAGCCTTCATAGGCAACATCCATCATTAAGGACCCCCATCACTCAGCTCATGCCTTGTTCTCATTGCTACCATTAGGAAAGAGGTACAGGAGCTTGAAGACATGCGCTCAATGGTTCAGGAACAGCTTCTTCCACTCTGTCATCAGATTTCTAATTGGACATTGAACTCAAAAACACAACTTCATGACCTTTTTTTATTTCAGTTTATGCACTACTTATATACTTACTGTAATTCATGGATTTTAAAATTTAACTTGTTACTTTCAACACCATTTATGCAGTCAACTATTGAAAAGTTTTATCTTAGTCTGAAACATTTGTGTTTGTCACTTCAAAGTGATTGGTTCTCTTGTTTCTCAACACTTGTTTATCACTTTACTCACAGGGCACTTAACTGGAGACCCATAATAAAGTTGTTTATTAATAAACCAATTTTCAATAAGTAAAGCCTCACCAGACTATCAGAACATGAGCTTTTTTAAACCAAGGAGCAATTATATTCAATTACTCTGATTGATTGATTGATTGTTTTTCATCAGGGAAAATCATTTAAATGAAAACTTGAATCAACCAATGCAAATTCAAGCATAATTTCAAGCATAATTTATGCCCAGTTTCCTGAATTTTCCAAAGCAGAAATTCTACCTAATCACCTAAATGATCTTATAAATACTAAATGTAAAATGCTTGTGTTGCAAATTGGAATGTGCACCTGATCAGTAATTGTTCTATATTCATTTTTGCATAATCTTTTGGGTAACTGAGAAGCTGGAACTGCTTTAAACTTGAACTCCGGAGAAAAAAAGACCCTTGATTAAAACATTCTTATGTTTCATAATGACACAGTATACACGGTAATCTGTTTATTGTGCTGATCAAAACAAAATTCACAATCTGACATCCATAACCCCAAGATTAGCAGGATTTGGACTGATGAACAAAGACTCTAAACGCGAAGCTTCCTCACATAGCACAACCTTTTGACAGCTGAAGTATTTATTTGCAGCTTAAATAGACGTCACAGAAATGTTGCCAGAGCTTTGTGTCAAAGATTTTACTGTACAATGAATGTGAAAAGCTTCCTCTTCAATCCACCTCTTCAGAAAATACAAAGCTTTGTTCTACTGGGTATTGCAGAGAGAACATTTTGATCTGCAGTCAAAATAGTCACTTGTTAAGAAGTTTGGGCATTAATCAGATAAAATATAGGGATTCGGTGATGTGTTGGATTAGATATTTACCTTTCACCTCTACGATTGAAGCCAATCTGACCCAGATTAATGGGAAGAATGTCTCTTGCTTCTGAGGGTTTTACATAAATTAATTTTAACCACTTCAATCAGGAAAACAGACAAATAGTCTCAGATGTTTCACTTATTGGCAAGGCTGTTTAGGAAAAGGTGGCTAGTAATTGAAAGGTTAGAGAACGAGAATAAATAGCATGTTGTGTTATGGAAGGGTGTAGTTGCTGAGATATTGTTTCCTCTGGTTTAAATGTTACTGTGAGCATTAGAGGAAGTTTAGCTGTTCTCCACTCTGTACCTGATCTTACATTGCCAGTGAGAATATTAGTAAAGTAAGCCTGAAGTGGATCTTGTTTTAGAGCTTCATCCACTTTTAAATGCTAAATTCCCTTTGCTTTGATAAAGCTGAGAGGGCTCTAGCTAAATCCAGCAGGGCTATTATATTATATTCGGTATATTGTACTCTAATTGGTTTTGGTCAAAGGTTAGAATCATAACCAACATTCACAAAGCCAATGTGTTTATCAAATCTGTATCTACTACCTGGTTGGACTGGTTGAAAAATATGTTCAAAACCCTAAAGGCTCATTGTAGACAAAATGTATACCCTCCTTTTGCCTTTGGTTCTTTTACCAAAAATAATCTTGAATATGTGACTTCTGGTATTGATCCTCCACCCATAGGAAATTGTTTCACTTTATTACTACTATACCCTTCATGACTTTAAATACCTCTATCAAGTCTCCTCTTGGCTTTTCCTACTCCAGTCTGGAGAAACAAGGGGCTCCAATTCATTCCAGAACTATAATTCTTCAACCATGAACCATTCCATTGAATCTATTCGATATGCATTCCAAAGCCTCCATACTCTCCCTAATGTATGGGGACCAGCTGCAGATGAACCAAGTTTAGGGTAATCTCTTATGTTTTGTATTCTATTATTCTTTGATTAAAACACGGTATTCTATTTGTTTTACTAAGTTAATAAATAACTGGGAACAGGTAGCCAGATATGACCATTTCTATAATAAAAAATGAATCATGTAATCTGTATGGATTCTCCAAGACAAAACATATTACCCCCCCTCCAGCTGTTTTGCTGAATTTTAGAAGTATGAAAAATATCTCAATGCACTTAAGTTTTTGTTAGCTTTCTTTATGTAACACACACCATGTATATGCACACAAGGACACACACACACAAATGGTTTGAGACACGGGCAGATAATCTGTCAGTTAACTCCTTTGCTTGTTTTGATAAGGGCAATGAAGACGAGGGCCTTAATATCATATTGAGGAGCTGCACCAACACAGCTATTTACAACCTTTTGCTGTCCCTGGCTATGGTTCTGGCATGCTTCAAAGCAGTAGCCTTCATACAATCCCCAAGACATCAGTGGCAGCATATCTTAATGACAACAGACCGGTGGCACTCACTCCCATAGTTGCCAAGTGGTTGGAAAGACTGGCCATATCTCACATCAAGGACATAATCCCGGCTACTTTGGACCTGCAACGATTTGCTTACAAGGCCCACAGGTCAACTGGAAATGCCATTTCTATCCCCCTTCATACTGTTCTGGAATACCTTGAGCAGAAAGGTACATACATCAGGATGCTTTTCATTAATTACAACTCGGCCTTTAACGCCATACTACCGAACAGGCTGACTTTCAGGCTCCATAATCTAGGTCACGGCACCTCAACCTGTAATTGGATTTTGGACTTCCTCACTAACCGTACCCAGACGTTGAAACTAGCCAAAGGCAAATCATCCCCCCCCCTCAAAACCTGAACACTGAGGCCCCTCAGGGGGGTGCACTGAGCTCACTCCTCTGCTCTCTCTTCACCTGACTGCACTCCTGCTCGAGCTACAAATTTAATCATCAGATCTGCAGATGACACAACTGTGATCGACCTAATCACAGACAATAATGAGTCTGAATTATGGAGGTACTCAAACTGCTTAATTGATGCAGGAACCACAACCTGTCACTCAACATCAAGAAGACAAAAGAAATGATAATTGACTTCAGGAAGGCAAGAGGTCCCAAACAAAGCCCCACTATTCATAAATGGTGAGGCAGTGGAAAGAGCCTCCAGTTTCAAGTTTTTGGGGATGAACATCACCAAAGAGCTCTCTTGGTCCGTCAACACAATTCCACAGATTCACTACTCTCTGGCTAAAAAAAATACCTCCTATCTCTCTTCTGAAAGGTGGCTCCTCAATTTTGAGGCTGTGCCCTCTAGTTCTGGATACCCCCACCATAGGAAACATCCTCTCCACATCCACCTGATCTAGTCCTTTCAATGAGATCTCCCTAGATTCTTCTAAATTCCAGTGAGTACAGGCCTAAAGCTGCCAAACGCTCCTCATATGTTAACCCCTTCATTCCCAGAGTCATCCTGGTGAACTTCCTCTGGACTGTCTTCAAACAACACATCCTATCTGAGATATAGGGCCCAAAACTGTTAATAGTACTCCATTTGTGGCCTGACTAGTGTCTTATAAAGCCTCAGCATTATCTCCTTGCTTTTATATACTATTCCACTTGAAATAAATGCAAACATTGTATTTGCCTTCTTTCCACAGACTCAACCTGCAAATTTACAGATCTTGTGCAAGGACTCCTAAGTCCCTTTGCACCTCTGATTTTTGAATTTGCTCCCCATTTAGATAATAGACCGCACTATTATTCCTTTTATCAAGATGCATTATTGTACAATTCCCAACACTGTATTCCATCTGCCACTTTTGGCCCATTCTTCCAACTTGCCCAAGTCCTGCAGCAATCACATTACTTCCTCAGCACTACCTAGCCCTCCACCTGTCTTTTTATCATCCACAGACTTTGCCACAAAGTCATCAATTCCATTATCTAAATCATTGACAAACAATGTGAAAGGTAGCAGTCCCAACACTGACCCCTTTGGAACACCACCGCTCACTGGCAACCAACCAGAAAAGGCCCCCTTTTTTTCCCACTCACTGCCGCCTTCCCGTCAGCCATTCCTCTATCCATGCAAGTATCTTTCCTGTAACACCGTAGGATTTTATCTTGATAAGCAGCCTCATGTGTGACACCATATCAAATGCCTTCTGAAAATCCAAGTAAATGACATCCACTACCTCTCCTTTGTCCACCCTGCTTGTTACTTCCTCAAAGAACTCTAACAGATTTATCAGGCAAGATTTCCCTTTACAGAAACCATGCTGACTTTGACTTATTTTATCATTAGTCTCCAAGTACCCTGAAACCTCATCCTTAATAATAGACTCCAACACTTTCCCAACCACTGAGGTTAGGCTAACTGGCCTATAATTTCGTTTGTTTTGCCTTCCTCCCTTCTTGAAGAGTGGAATGACATTTACACCTTCCAGCCCTCCAGGACCATGCCAGAATCAAGTGCTTCTTGAAAGATCATGACCAATGCATTCGTGATCTCTTCAGCAACCTGCCTCAGGACTCTGGGGTATAGTCCATCTGGTCCAGGTGACTTATCCACCCTAAGACCTTTGGGTTTGCCGAGCACTTTTTCCTTTATAATAGTAATGGTAAACTCACCAGTATCGTTTTCCCGTGGTCCAGTATCAACTCTCACCTCCCTTTTATTCTTTATATAACTGAAAAAAATTTAGCATCCTGCTTTATATTATTGCAACACACACAAAATGCTGGTGGAACTCAGCAGGTCAGGCAGCATCTATAGGATGAGGTACAGTCGACGTTTTGGGCCGAGACCCTTTGTCAGGACTGTTCTTCCTATAGATGCTGCCTGACCTGCTGCGTTCTACCAGCATTTTGTGTGTGTTGCTTGAATTTCCAGCATCTGCAGATTTCCTCGTGTTTGCTTTATATTATTGGCTAGTTTGCTCTCATATTTCATCTTTTCCCTTTTTATAGATTTTTTAGTTGCCTTTTGCTGGATTTTAGAAGTTTCCCAATCATCCAACTCCTCATTCACTTTTTCTTCCTTTTATGCTCTTTCCTTGGCTTTTATGCTGTCCTTAACTTTCCTTGTCAGTCATGGTTGCCTACCCCTGCCATCTGAGAACAACTTCTTCTGTGGAACATAACTATCCTGCACTTTGTGAACTATTCCCAGAAACTTCAGCCATCCCTGCTCTGCCGTCATCACTGCAAGTATTCTCCTCCAATCCACCTGGGCAAGCTCCTCTCTCATGCCTCTGTAATTCCCATTAGTCCATTGTGATACTGACACATGTGACTTATGCTTCTCCTTCTCAAATTCCAGTATGAATTCAACCATATTATGATCACTCTCTCCTGAGGTTTCCTTTACGTTAAGCTCCCTAATAAGATCTGGGTTAATACACAACACCCAATCTGAGATAGCCTTTCCCCAAGTAGGCTCAAGCATAAACTGCTCTAAAAAGCCATCTCGTAGGCATTCAACAAATTCCCTCCGTTGAAATTTGACTCCAACCTGATTTTCCCAATCTCCTTGCATATTGAAGTCCTCCATTACAATTGGGATATTACACTCATTACCTGCCTTTTCCAGCTCCCTTTGCAATCTCATTCCCACATCTTGGCTACTATTTGGAGACCTATATATGATTCCCATAATGTTTTCTTTTACCCTTGCAGTTCCTTAACTGCAACTACAAAGATTCAACATTCTCTGACCCTATGTCACCTCTTTCTAAAGATGTAATTCCATCTCTTTCCAACAGAGTCACAGCACCACCTATGCCTTCCTGCCCGTCCATTCAATATAAAGTATATCCTTTGCTGTCAAGCTCCCAACTATGACCTTCCTTCAGCCACAACTCAGTGATGCCCACAACGTCATACTGACCCATCTCTAATTGCGCCACAAGTTTGCCCACCTTAATCTGAATGCTATGTGCATTTAAATACAGCAATTCAATGCTGCATTCTTCACCCTTTTGATTTTTGCTGCTGTGGTACAATTTAACTCTTTGCTCTATCTGCATTTGTACTCAGTTATTGGCTTGTCCTTCCTTACATTCATTCTACACCTATCATTGACTTGTAAACCTGCTGGCTCATTATCAGCTCTTCATTCATGCAAAGATAAGACTAATGACCCTTTCATTACCCCTTTGACTCTTAACAACCCTCATGTGATTGTTGTACAGTACCTTTAAACAACTCACAGAGTTCATAAACTGGAAAACTACCCCCCTCCAGACCCATGGATTAGAACTGGCTGCTCTCCTTCCCTTTTCAGGATGTTGTTGACGTGTCCAGAAACATCCCAGATTCTGGCACCTGGAGGCAAACTACCATCTGTGTTTCTTTTTCACATCCACAGAATCACCTATCTGTCCTCCTAGCTATAGAATCCCTCATTACTTCTGCCATCCTCTTTAGTTCCCTACCCTTCTGAACCACAGGGCCAGACTTAGTGCCAGAGGCATGGCCACTGTTGCTTACCCCAGATCGGTCTTTCCACCCTGCTCAACAGTACTCAAAATGGAGTACTTATTGTTGAGAGGGACAGCCACAGGGGTGCTCTCAACTATCTGACATTTTCCCTTCCCTTTCCTGACAGCCTGTCTCCTATAGCCCTGGGGTAACTACCTCCCTGTAGCTCCTGTCTATCACATCTTCACTTTCCCTAACAAGCTGAAGGTCTCTGAGGAGCTGCATCTCGATGTACCTGGTGCAGGTGTGGTCATCTGGGAGGCTGAGAGTCTGGTAGGCTCTTGGAAATCCCACATCTGACAGCCAGAACAGAACACTGGCCCTGTAGACATACCCACCCAGCCCCATTCCCTTAAGAGTTAAATAAAAAAAAGAAATGAGAAATAAGGAATGAGCTTACCGACTTACCTTGCCTCTGCCTGTTCTTGCTGAAGCCCTGTTGAGCCAAAGCCTTACCACTCTGACTCAGACCAATCCGACGATCCCTTTCACGATGACCGCTCCGCTAGGTGGTACCCCTCTTTTATGGAGACTGGGTTTTTAAAGCTCTTCACCAGACTTGCACAGGAATACTTCTACTGACTCTGTGCAGTACTCCAATCAAAGACTCACGTTGAAAAAACTGACTGCCTTTTAAAGCTCTCCATTAGACTTGCGCAGGAACACTTCCGCCGCATCTGCACAGTACTCCAATCAAAGGAGCAATTCACCGCCATATGATGTGAAGTTTGTTAACTTCATGGCATCAGTACAATGCAATATATGATAAATAAATAAATATAGAGGAAAAAACCTGTCACATTAAATATATATATATATTAATAAGTTAAGTTAAAATAAGTAATGTAGAAAAACAGAAATAAAGAAGTACTGAGTAGTTCATGAGTTCAATGTCCATTTAGAAATCGGATGGCAGAGGGGAAGAAGCTGTTTCTGAATCACTGAGTGTGTGCCTTCAGGCTTCTGTACCTCCTTCCTGATGGTAACAGTGAGAAAAGGGCATGTCCTGGGTGGTGGGGATTCTTAACAATGGCCGCCACCTTCCTAAGGCACTGCTCCTTGAAGATGTTTTGGATACTATGGAGGCTGGTACCCATGATGGAGCTGACTAATTTTACAAGTTTCTGCAACCTATTTCGATCTTGTGCAGCAGCCCCCCCCCCCCACCCCACCGCCCACCATGCAAGACAGTGCCAATACCAATCTCCTGCCATCTGGTGGAGATGCGGAATCATCATAGCCAAGACAGGAAGACTGAAAAGCAGCTTCTTCCCGAGGTCTGTGGTACAGCTGAACAATGCCTTACCCCAGCTTGCCAATTGCCTATGTGTGTTATGACTATTGAAGTCGCTTGCTGCATGTAAATGTGGGAAGTTTTTTTACTAAGCCCTACTGCATGTTTTGCATGGACTGGAGTAGCACTGCAATCTTGTTGTCTTGAGCAATGACAATAAAGTTCTATTCTATTCATGAGTAAGTAGGGTGTGTGCAGGCAGCAGGAAGGCAGAGTGAAGCACAGATACGTCAAAAGACAAAGAAAAGAAAGAAAAAAAAACTCATCAGACTAAAGCGGAATTGCCACTTATCAAACCTAAAAATTCTACCAATGTAGAAGAGTGAAGCATGGTGGGGAAGGGAGTAGGTCCCTTTGTTAACCTGAAAGCTAAGAGGGAGAAAATCTGTGTCTTGGGATGCATGTCATGAAAGGTGGCAGTATGATCTATTGGATGTGAAAAATGGTAATGAGGAAGGTAATTATAAGAAGTCCTTATCCCTTTTCTGCTGGAAGAAATGAGACTGGGAGCAGAGCTACAGGAATAAGAGAGGTTTATGAGTCCTGCTTCTTCAAGAGGAGCACAAACTTGTCATGGTTTGGAGGCTTGTGTGTTTCAATGACCCTGAAAGCTACGTTGGCTGGAGTCAGGGCTTCACGTTTCAGCTCTTCGTAGGGTCACCCGTGCCAAACAGGTTAAAGGGTAGAGGCCAGACTAAGAGTGGTCCACCGGTCCTCCAGGTTTGGGGGTTCAGCTAAGTGCTAACAACTCTGACCAGTAAAACAAAATTGTTACAAAAACAGCAATGAAGAATCGTCCTACTTCTGAGTGGCCAAGGACAGACAGCTGGAGGAGCTTTATTGCTGCCTTGAACACCAGCAGGTGTAACAGGCAGCAGGTAAGTAGGAGTCCTGTTGACTGGGGAGGAGAAGTCATAGTTAAGGGTAAAGGAAGGTAAGATGGAAGAAATTAACTTTTGCACTCTATATTTATTGTTGTAATTTATAGTTTATATCTTTGAACTGCACCCCTGCTGCAAAACAACAAACTTCATGTCATTCAGTGATAATAAATCTGATTCTGATCCTGAACTGTTGTGTATAACTTTGTGACCTGATCCACAGGTTGTGACTCCAGCTCTTTATCTCCCTCACACATTTGTACTGACCCCAGACCATGATCTTCACCCAGCTTCTTAGACAACTCCCACACTGATTAGTTGACCCACCCCAGACATTAAACACCCAGCTGCAGGACTCTTGACATACCTAATTGTGGCCTGATTTTCCTTTGTGTATGAAGGAAATCCCTTCCCTTGCATAAAGTCAACTCAGTGGTGTCTGACTTCAAAACATCAATTGGCATCCACTCACCAGACAATTAACACGCTATCTGGTGGAAGTTTGGGCAACTATCTGGTCACCAACTTGTAACATATTATGGAAGCTTGCACAGTTGGCTTTGTATTTCTCTACAAGCCACTATGTCTGAGAAGAACTGAATTAGCCTTGTTGCTGAGAGATCCTGAGCCTTTGAAGGTTTCATTTTTACTACTAATTCTTTCTTTGCTCCCATCTCCACTGCCGCCTCGATCTCCAGTTTCATCGCCTGTCTTATTCTGACAGTACTGAAGAAGGGTCTCAGCCCAACACGTCGACTGTTTATTCATTTCCATAGACACTGCCTGACCTGCTGAGTTCCTTCAGCATGTTGTGTGTGTTGTTTTGGAATTCTAGCATCTGCAGACTTTCTTGTGTTTATAATTCTGACTTTGCCATAACTTGCATCTTTTCTCTATCATTGCAGGCCTCCCTTCTCTCTCTCTTGGACTACCCCTGCCAGCTTTCTGCGTTATTAGCAAATATTTCAGCAGCAGAGACAATAGAAGTGTGAATTCCTTGCTGACAAATAAAAAAAAAGAGATATCTATGAGATGCAAGAATGGTTTGGGAGGATACTGTGCGCCAACTTTGAGAAGTTAAGTTTGTGATTATAGTTCGGCTCTTCACACAGCACTAATGGAGTCTTTAATGCATGATCCACAAATATATCAAAGGAGGAATTAGCTGGGGTTATCCCAGCAACTTGCCTGAGGCTCAAACTAATCGGAACCTAGGAGTAATTATAGTGGTTAAGCATTTAATGGCCAAAGTCACTGTGATTATGGAGACATGCCCCACAGCTAACTGATGGTGCCAAGAAACTGTGCCTTGAAATGGAACTGGGTCAGCAATTGAGGGAATAATCCTTCCCCTCTCTCTCTTTCTCGCTTTCTTTCTCTCTCACAAACACACAAAGGCAACATTAGTTTGCTGTTTAAATACTCCTTCCACTCCTTTACAAGCTGTTTCTACACAAATCAATGAAAGTACAGGAGGTTCACTTGCATTTTCTTTTTCGGCGACTGAACCTGCACTGATACACGCTTTTCATCTTAATCCCACTTTTACAATCGACAACCCATTTAACTCAGTCCAGCTACCAAGCAGGCTTTTAAGGGAAAAACCAATTCTTGCTAAGTGACCAAACTTTTGTATCAGACCACAGCCATCCATTTAACAGCCCATGTCAGGGTCTTGGCCACAATTCTTCTTTTGAGCAGCCTCAAGATGATTGAGTTCTAAAGGATATTTTCAGTGCTTCAGGTTTAAGCAGTCTTTAAAGAATTTATTTGAGCTAAACCCTTTTTCATTTATACTTGATGATATCATTAAAATCCTATAAAAACTAGTGGATGGAGCCCAGTCCATCACAGGTCCCTCCTCACCACTGAGAACATCTACACGGAGCGCTGTTGCAGGAAAGCAGCATCCATCATCAGGGACCTCCACCATTCAGGCCATTCTCTCTCCTCATTACTACCATCAGGAAGAAGGTACAGGAGCCGTAGGACCCTCACCACCAGATTCAAGAATAGCTATTACCCCTCACCCATTAGGCCCTTGAACCAAAGGGGATAACTTCCCTCAATTTCACTTGCCCCATCACTGAACAGTTCCCACAATCTATGGAATCACTTTCAAGGATTCTTTATCTCATGCTCTCAATGTTTATTGCTTATTTATTTATTATTATTATTAATTCTTTTTCTTTTCATTTGTATTTGTACAGTTTGTAGTCCTTTGCACATTGGTTGTTTGTCCTTGTTGAGTATAGTCTTTCATTGATTCTATTTTGTTTTTTGAATTTACAATGATGTTTGATTTACTTTGTGTACTGTATTGTTTAGCATGTACAGTATGTACTTTGATAATAAATTGAACTTGGACTTTGAACTTTGATACCAGCCAGTAAGTGGTTTAAATTCAATACCCATATTTGAGGAGGTTCTTGTGGATACAGCCCCCAGAATGGGGTGACACAGTGGCACATCTAGTATAGCTACTGCCTTACAGCTCCAGAGAACCAAGTTTGAACCTGGCACCTGGTGCTGACTGTGTGGAGTTTGCACATTCTTTCTGCAGGCTCCTGTCCAGATATTGTGTTTCTCCAGGTGAGTTGGTTTCCTCCCACAGCCTAAAGATGTGTGAGTTGGGTCAATTGGCCACTGTAAATTGCCTCTAGTGTATAGGTGAGTAGTAGAAATTGAGAGAAGGTGATGGGAATATAAGGAGAACAGAATAAGTTAGAGTAAAGCCAATGTAAAGATGGGCGCTTCCTGGTCAGCGTAGTCAGTGGGCTGAAGGGCCTGTTTTGGTGGTGTATTTTTCTATGAATATAAAAATCCCAACCTCCTCTCCTGCTACAGTGGTGCTAGAAAGTTTGTGAATCCCATAGAATTTTCTCTATTTCTACATCAATATGACCTAAGATGTGATCAGATCTTCATGCAAGTCCTAAAACTAGGCAAAAAGTACTCAATTAAATAAATAACACCAAAACATTATACTTGTTCATTTATCTGTTGAGAAAAACGATCCAAAATTACATGCATTTGTTGGAAAAAGTATGTGAACCTCTGGGGTAAGGCCCTCTACATAAACTACTTGGAGTCAGATGTTCCAATCAATGAGATGAGATTGGAGGTGTGGGTTGCAAAGGTGCCCTGCCCGATAAAAAAGACACACAAAGTCAGGTTACTGGCAGAGCCTGCTCTTCTCAAGAAAGATCTGTTTCTGTGCACTGCGCCTCAATCAGAACAACCTTCAGAGGACCTGAGAAGAAGAATTGTAGAGATGCATGAAGCTGGAAAAGGCTACAAAAGCATTTCTAAAGACCTGAGTGTTCATCAGTCCACAGAAAGAGAAATTGTCTACAAATGGAGAAAACTCAGTACTGTTGCTACTCTCCCTAGGAGTGGGCATTCTGCAAAGAACACACCAAGAGCACAATGTGCAATGCTGAAGGAGGTGAAAAATAATCCAAGGGTAACAGCAAAAGGCCTGCAGAATTCTCTAGAATTTGCAATAGTCTCTGTTCATTTGTCCACTAGAAGAAAAACATTGAACAAGAATGGTGTTCATGGAAGGACACCACGGAGGAAACCATTGTTCTTCAAAATAGAAACATTGCTGCACCTATCAAGTTTGCAAAAGACCACTTGGATGTTCTACAATTCTTCTGGGACAATGTTCTGTGGACAGATGAGACAAAAATTGAAATTTTTGGTAGAAATGCACATTGCTATGCTTGGAGGAAAAAGGGTACTACACACAAACACCAAAACCTTATCCCAACTGTGAAGCATGATGGAAGGAGCATCATGGTTTGGGGCAGTTTTGCTGCCTCAGGGCCTGGACAGCTTGCAAGTGTTGAGGGAACAATTAATCCAAAATTGTAGCAGGACATTTTACAGGAGAATGTCGGAGTAGCAGTCCATCATCTGAAGCTTAATAGAAGTTGGATAATGCAGCAAGACAATGATCCGAAAGGCAAGAGTAAATAAAAAACAGAAAATGTGTGTTTTGGAATGGCCGAGTCAAAATTCTAACCTTAATCCTATAAAAATGTTGTGGAAGGACCTGAAGCAAACAGCTGATGCAAGGAAGCCCACCAACATCCCAGGGTTGAAGCAGTTTTGTAAGAAGGAGTGTTCTAAAACTCCTCCAAGCTGATGTGCAGGACTGATCAACAGTTACCGGAAATGTTTGGTTGAATTTATTGCTGTACAAGGGAGTCACACCAGTTACTGAAAGCAAAGGTTTACATACTTTTTCCGACATGTAATATTGGATCCTTTTTCTCAATAAATAAATGAACAAGTATAATGTCTTGAGTTATTTATTTAAATGGGTTCTCTTTATCTAGTTCTAGGACTTATGTGAAGATCTGATCACATTTTAGGTTATATTTTTTCAGAAATAGAGAAAATTCTACAGGGTTCACAAAGTTTCTAACTGTATGTACTCAGCATTCCTTTCTAATAATCCTTGTAGAGCTGGCAAATTCGTAGATGTGCTGTGCCTAGCATTAGATTCTTAAACACCATCTTGAAACAATGACTGGTTATAGATTTTAGGATATTGCATTGAGAAAAATTGACTGCATTTCAGAAGCCATTATATATTGTAAAACACTTTGGGATGTCTCTGCTTATCAATGCTGCTGAAGCCAGAAAATGCCGGAAAATGGTAACCACGTAGGGATTCTCAATTCCTCTGTCTCCGGCACACCTGCTCTTAGGATATGGCTTTTCATTCTAGGGTGAAGGAGATGTCCTCCTTTTTAACAGAAACGGGCTTCCCTTCCTCCACCATCGACGCTGCCTTCAACTGCATCTTTTCCATTTCACGCATGTCTGCTCTCACCCCATTCTCCCGCCAGCCTACCAGGAAAAGCGTTCCTCTTGTCCTAACCTACCACCCCACCAGCCTCCGCGATCAGCACATAATTCTCCAAAACCTCCGCCACCTCCATCTCACCAACAATTACATCTCCCCCCCCCCACAACTTTCTGCTTTCCCTACGTGCCTCTCTTGTCCATTCGTTCCTCCCCACTGATCTCCCTCCTGGCACGTATCCTTGCAAGTGGAACAAATGCATCACCTGCCACTACACCTCCTCTCTCACCATGAATTGAGGCTCCAAATAGTCCTTCCAGGTGAGGCATCACTTCACCTGCGAGTCTGTTGGGGTCAAGTACTGTGTTCGGTGCTCCCAGTGTGGCCTCCTGTATATCTGTGAGACCTAATTCAGATTGGGCGACCACTTCGCTGAGCATCTATGCTCCATCCACCAGAACAAGTGGGATCTCCCAGTGGCCACCTATTTTAATTCCACTTCCGGTTCCCATTCCGTTATGTCCATCCGTGGACTCCTCCACTGTCGGGATAAGGCCACGCTTAGGATGGAGGAACAACTCCTTATATTCTGTTTGGGTAGCCTCCAACCTGATGGCATGAACGTCAATTTCTCAAACTTCCAGTATTGCCTGCCAACCTCCCCCTTCATCATTTCCCATCCCCTTCTCCCTTTCCCACCTCATCTCCTTGCCCACCCGTTGCCTCCCTCTGGTGCTACTTCCCCCTTTTTTCTTTCTTCCATGGCCTTCTGTCTGTCGCTTTCATCAATCAACTTCCCAGCTCTTTACTTCATTCCTCCCCCTCCAGGTTTCACCCATCACCTCTCTTCCCTCCCCCCACCTTTTAAATCTACTCCTCAGCTTTTTTCTCCAGTCGTGCCAAAGGGTTTGGGCCTGAAACATCGACTGTGTTTTCTTCCATTGATGCTGCTTGGCCTGCTGAGTTTCTGCAGCGTTTTGTGTGTGTAGCCCACCTTTCATGTCTCTCGCCTCAAACCTGTATTTACTAGTCCCTTGGTCCCTGCTCCCAAGGCTCCTCCCCCATCTCGTTTTGTTGGCGGACAACAGGTTAGGCAACTGCTGGACTCTCGTTGTGTTCATGGTAAGATGCAATATCTCATAGATGGAGAAGGTCTAAGGCCTGGAGGAGAGCTCCTCAGTTCCCTCTCAGGTCACTGTAGATACTCAGTTAATGGACTTTCAGCATCAGAGGAATGACCAGCACTCATCCCTGAGTCCTGCATTCGAGTTCTGTGCAAACTACTGTTCTGTAGGCTCGAGTCCCAAGTAAGTGAGCTTTTAGTTTGACTCTGCCCTGTGTTATTCTTTGAGAAACCCTTCTGTCATGGTGGTTGTTGGCAGGACTGGACCCAGGTGTGGAGAAACAGCATTCTCGGCCACGGAAAGCACTGACAACAAACCAACCTACTTGCGGAGGAATGGCAGACTTCTGGGTAGAGAAAGAAACAAGAGGTCATTCATTGTAATGCCAACAAAGCATCTGAGGCAACACTGTGAGACAAATTATCCTCCACAAAGGCTAAATGACTAGTCAATGGCAGCCAATCAGAAAAGGCTCTCTTTACTTCCACTCTGCCTCCCGCTAATCAGCCAGCGCTCTGTCCATGCTAGCACCTTTCCTGTAATGCCAAGGGCTCTTAACCTCATGTGTGGCACCTTGTTAAAGGCCTTCTGAAAATCCAAGTACACAACATCCACTGATTCTCCTTTGTCTATCCAGCTTGTTACTTTCTCAAAGAATTCCAACCGATTTGTCAGGCAAGATTCTCCCTTAAAGAAACCATGCTGACTTTGGCCTATTTTATCATGTACCTTCAAGTACCCTGAAACCACATCCCTAACAATCAACCTCAACATCTTCCCAGCCTCTGAGGTCAGACTAACTGGCTTATAATTTCCTTTCTTTTGCCTTTCTCCCTTCTTGAAGAGGGGAGTGACATTTGCAATTTTCCAGACCTCTAGAACTAGGCCAGAATCTATTAATTCTTGAAAAATCACTGCTAATGCCACAACAATCTTTTCAGCTACATCCTTCAGAACCCTAGGGTGTAGTCCATCTGGTTTAGGTGATTTATTTACCTTTAGATCTTTCCGTTTCCCAAGTACCTTTCCCTAGTAATAGCAACTGCACTCACTTCTGTCCCCTGATGCTCTCAAACTTCTGGCAACTGTAAGTGTCTTTCACAGTGAAGACTGAGCAAAATACTTATTCAGTTCATCTGCCATTTCCATGTCCTCCAAAACTACTCCTCCAGTGTAAGTTTCCATTGGTCTGATATCTACTCTTGCCTTTTTTAACTTTGTTATATATCTGATAAAATGTTTGGTATTCTCTTTGATATTGTTCATATGCCATCTTTTCCACCTTAAGATTTCTTTAATTGCCTTTTGTTTGGGCTTTGACTTTCCTTGTCAGCTATGATAGCATCATCCTGCTGTTAGACTACTGCCTCTTCTTTGGGATGTATCTATCCTGCGCCTTCTAAATTTATTCCAGAAACTCCAGCCACTACTGCTCTGCTGTTATCCCTGCCCATGTCCCCTTCCAATCAACGTTGGCCAGCAACTCTCTCCTGTCTCTGTAATTCTCTTTACCACATTGTAATACCGATACATCTGACTTCAGCTTCTCCTTCTCAGATTGCAGGGTAAAATCTATGATATTATGATCACTTGTTCCTAAGGGTTGTTTTACCCTAAGCTTCCAAATCAAATTTGGCTCATTACACAACACCCAATCCAGAATAGCTGATCCTCTAAAAAGCTCAACCACAAGCTGCTCTCAAAAAGCCATTTTGTAGGCATTCTACAAATTCTCCCTCTTGGGATCCAACACCAACCTGATTTTACCAATCTACCTGCATTTTGAAATCCCCCATGTCTTTTGTAACATTGCCCTGCTGACCTGCCTTTTCCATCTCCTGTTCTAATTTGTAGCCCTCAACCTGCCTTCTGTTCAGAGGCCTGGAAGTAACTCCCATCAGGGTCATTTTACCTTTGCAGCTTCTTAATTCTCATTGGATAGCACACATTCCAAAGCCCTCGTTATCTCTAGTCATAACCCAAACATTGCTGCTACAGAGAAACCATTACCTTAGCAGTGAAACATTACAGTGCATTACACTCTCCCTCCACTAAATTTAGTCATGTCCTCATGATGTTGAGATAATTCGCTGACCCTTCCTGCAAAACACAAATTCCAATCCAGGTGTAAAAGTCAGTGACATAGCTCCCCAAAATGGTAAGGGTCAGACTCTGTTCCCCAGGTGCTACATAAGCCAGCCTATCCAGTGGTCTCCTAATTCTCTGAGACCTCAGTACACCTTCACCTAACTCTTCAGGTTCAGACTCTACTGGGGATACTTCTGGTCTACCTGCGAGGCCTCCCCCAAACTATCACTCAGCCCACCTACAACCCGGACCCCTCCGTCCTGTAGCCAAGCCCCACTTCATCCCTTACAGGATCCCGCTGCAACCCAGGCTCTCCACAGATAGCCCCCCCCCTTCACTTCACCTGACTCAGTGGGAGGAGGGCTGGGAGTCTCTTCCTCAATCAATGGGGAGTTAGCAAAAGGCAGCATATACCACACTTCTAGGTCCTCAAACTCTGAATTACTATCCCTCTCAGGGGTGGGGGCCAGTCCAACCTCTCCTGCTGTGGGCTCTGCAGTCGCCCTGCATTTCTACAGAGTCCTCATATAAGTCAGGCCCTGGATCTACCTGCATCTCTTGTCCCAGGGGCAGCAGGTGGTTCTAGGCCTGTTTTTGTGATGAGTGGGACAGAGTACTAAAATAACTTGAGAGAGGAAGTTCAGGGAGAATAAAGGTGATCTGAAAACCATCTCCTCATCTGTGGTTGGTTTCTCCATTTTAGTGAAACCACAGCGTGAGCACCTAATGCTAAACAGGGAGAAGAGTGAGTAGGTGAGTGTTAGGGTTGCAGATAATGCGAAGAGAAGAGGTGAAAGGATAGGTATTCGATCTCTTGTGGTTGAATAAGCATGTGTCAAGGGAAGGGGAGAAATTGGTGGAATTGGGAAAATGGATTAGGGAGGCACTCTTTTTGCCCTTTCCAATGTAATTTCATTCTTCCTGTAAGCAACCACTTCTCCAGCTGCGACCTACTCAATGTTTCATTTAGTTATACCATCAGCTTCCTGACTGACATTTTATAACCTGTCGTACACCACAGGCCACAGATGCCAGATTCCAATTCAGATTCTCCACGACCACCTCTACCTCTTGGATCCCATGTCTGGCTAAATTGGTGCCATTAAGGGACAACTGATTGCATGCAGCTCCGATGGGAATCATCAAATATTTACATTTAGGAATACTACAGATAAAATCCACAGTCACAGCAGTGGGTACTTTAGTAAGCAGCATTGTTTTAAGACATTTCTAAGAATCTATCGATACTCAAAATCAACGAACCTTGGACAGCAGACTCTGATTGCGAGTGTAGTTCCTCTTTAAAAAAATGGTAGCGAGACAGCGCACCGGTCTGTAAGTATGAATGAAACTTAGAGGCTTTAGACACCCTGCCCCCGACTCCCAACTATCCTGTTGGCAAATGTACAGTCTCTGGAAAATAAAATTAAAGACCTCGGAGCCAGATTGCTCTACTAAAGGGACATCAGGGATTGTTGTGCACTTTGCTTCACAGAAACGTGGCTGCCTCTCGCTTTTTTAGACACAGTGCTGCACCTCAATGGCTTCACTATGTTCCGCAAAGACAGGACAGATCAGTCTTTAAAGGCAAAGATCCCTGTGAATTTCAGGGAAGTGTAGAAATTGTGGCTCCATTAGTTTCAGGGTGTGCAGGAACCATCTCTTGGTGAGCCAGTTGGTGAACTAACAAGATTTCTGAATAGTTGGATAGTTGGATAGCACATTATAAATATGTATTTTGAATAACGGAGACACTTTTCTGATATTCTAACTATTATCTATTCCTCATTTAACCACAAAAAAGAGAATATTGGGCCTTTCTATTGAGCTGTGTGATTTTTCTGTATGCTTAATTGTCTGTGGCAATTCCAACAGTGGTGACATTTCAAAAATATATTGTACTTCTGTTGAAGTTATGCTAGATAAATCACAGTTGTCCTTTCATTACAAGGCACTCGTGTTAACTTATAGCTATTTCACTGTAGGCTTCATGACAGAGTACAACGAGCCTGGGTTTGCCTCCTTTCTGAGACTGTAAGTTAACACTTAGAAGTTTGTAAATCAAAACAAAACTACAGGTGTTGAAGGTGTGAAATATGTACAGATGTTGTAAACAACCAGCAACTTAGCAGGTCAGGCTGTATCTGTGGAAATAAACACAGCTTTAAAGTTTGAGAGGTACCAGTTTTTACTAGTATTTTGCAATTTTAATCCTTCTGTTGTTTGATTCAAATCATAAAATGTTGAGTAGGTTATGAAAGTCAGTGCCGATGAGTCAAATTCTGCTGCTTTTCATACGTGAGTTTCTGACTGGATCAAGTCCTGGGTTCACACGTCATCAATTATGCTTTTGATGACTAGATGTCAAAATGTGAGTGAAGGTTGGTGATAAGAATGACTAATTCATTAATATTATTAAATGGAATATAATGTCTGTACCAGTTATCTTTGTTTCTGTCATTCTTTAGTAGATTCGGAGAGATGTAAACATGGATCTATATAGCAGAAAAGGAGGCCATTTGATCCATTGTTCTCATGCTGGCACTTTGAGACAGCTCTGTACTCAATCCCACTGCTATGTTATTTCCATGGATATAATTGTCATTTAAAATCTGCTTCATCATTATTGTTCTTAGTTTGTCTTTGGAAGCAATTTATATTCTGAGTGTCCAAAACAATGTCCCACCATCCACTGTCTCCAAGATTCAAAGGTTTTTCTTATACTTCTCAGCACACTGAAGGAGACCATCTGGCTCAGTGAATCACAGCATTACCATCCTCTCACTTAATTTTGCATACCCATCATATTCACCCAGATTTTCCTACATTAGGGGTAATTTACAGTCATCATCCAGCCCATCCTTTGGAATTAGTGGTGGTAGAGAAACTGGAGATTTTGTGGGCAGGAGCAGGATGGGGAAGGACCCACCAGGTCACAGGGAAAATACTAAACCTCTATACCTACAGTACACCCCCAGAGGTCAAGATCACTGTCTGTTGAAAGGTAGAAATGTATATGTGAAGCATCAAGAAGACTAGAAACATTTCTATATAAACACATGTTGTTTTGTACTGAATACTCTTTGTCCTGTCATTGTTTGCTAATAGCTTGAGCGTGGTCTCATGGATTACATATACGTAGATCCACTGTTCAACCATGCAGTATGCTTCAATAGAGAACAGTGATAAAGGCCACAATTGAATATATGGACCACAGCATCTCGTTAATGGCTTCCTTGAGTTGCAGAAGAGGTCAGTGACATTGGACTCAATCGCTACTGACATGTATAGGGGTGTCCTGAATGCTAGGGAACCACTGGAGCAGGATGGGGCTGTACGTGTGAGACCATGGAGCCATTCAACCCCTATAAAAAAGGAAAAAGGACAACCAGTTGCCTTGCCTTCTCAGGACAATTTCTAAAGAGGGTATCCTGGTCTCTCATTATGCTTAAAATGGATGATCATTGACACCTCTGATGAAATGACAATGACAGCTAAATAGATAATTTCTGTAAAGAAAGAATCAGTTTCCATAGAAATTCAAGGATATTCTCATTTAGTGGATGTTCGTGTGTGTGCACATGTGTATATGCCCCTTATAGAGCTATCGAGTCAGAGAAAAGTATAACATAGAAACAGGCCCTTCAGCCCATCTAGTCTGTGCCAGACTATTTAAGATGTCTACTCCCATCCATCTGCTCCAGGGCCATAGCCCTCCATACCCTTCCCTTCCACGTACCTGTGGAAACTTCTCTTAAAAATTAAAATTCAGCTCTCATGCACCTCTTGTGCTGGCAGCTCATTCCACACTCTCACAACCCTCTGAGTGAAGAAGTTTCCCCTCATGTTCCTCTTAAACATTTTACCTTTCACCCTTAACCCATGACCTCTCGTTGTAATCCCATCCAACCTCAGTGGAAAAAGCCTGATTGCATTTAGCTTATCTGTACTCCTCATATCTCAGGAGCCACTGTTCAGTGAAGACAGACATCGAAGATGAAATTCATTACTAACTTCAATGCATCGTTTGGTCAATACAAGGAAGGAGGGTTTGAAGGTGTAATTCTTTGACTGGATGCAAAACTCTTAGTCTACTGGAAAGCATTGATCTCTGTCCTATGTGTTTTTGAGATCTGGATTACCTGCAGCATAAATCCCAAATTGGTGGAAGGATAACACCAATAATGTCTCTATGACATCCTCCATTGAAAGGATAAGTGGGTTGTGTTATTATATGTGCATAAATAAAACTTCAGTTCCCAGTGGACAATGCGGGTGGTTCACCCGGAACCGGAAGCTTCGATGGTGACCTGGTCGCATGCAAACAGTGTTGAACAACTGTTGAGCTAGAGTTCAGCCATAAGATTGTTCCCACGCCATATCTGTCCTTATTAATAGCAAAATGAGATGGGTTAACATAAGTGTTCTCTGCCAGGTGCATATCCCCTGCACCGCAGACCTATTCCATCTCACCGGCTATGTTGGGACACAGTGTTCGTATGTCTGATACTAGTCCATTCTGGTATGTCTGAAACACTCCATTCTGAGCTTTGCCGTGAGAGCAAGGAGGACAGTGAAAAAAGGAAATACGACGTGCTTAAACTTCTCTGAAGAAATGCAGTATACCCACTAACTGTTGGCGATCCCTAGCCCTTGCAAATTCAAAGTGGAGAAGATACGTTCAGGATGGCGAACCTTGAGTCTCTGTATTGGAGGATGCAGGAACAATATGAAGTGGCAGCAGGAGAGCACCACCTCACAAATTACAACCACAACAACCCCACCCTGCACCCCCGGCCCAATCTGCCAGCCACCTCCTGATCCCATCTGTGGAAGAATCTGGAGTTGTCCCAATGGCCTCATCAGTCATCTCAGGACTCACAGAACCATCATACTTCATCTTGGGGGAGCCACTTAGGGACAAGAAGAAGGAAGAGAACATGAGTTGCTGTGTACTGGAGTACATTGGGATATCTGCGGTTAGTTCTTTTATGATGGCATGTTTCTGCACACAAGTATGGAAGTATGGAAGTGTTTATATCCACCAAGGAGAGGGGTGTTGAAGTCGGTACATCGCGGTGTCCAAGATGGAGTCAGTGCTGCCCCCTAGTGTTTGCTTGGCAGAAGACAAGCTATATTGTGGTGGACTGCAGATTTCTGCGACATTCATGAACTCAGAATCTTTGTACTATCGAATTTTTGTGTGATTGTATTTTACTGATACTTTACATGTGCCATATATGCTTTGTGCTGTGTGTGAGTGTTGATACTGTGTTTTGCTCCTTGGTCTCAGAATAACCCTTTTTTTTGGCTGTATTCATGGTATTCATGTCGGTTGAATTACAATTAAACTTAAACTTGAACTTTCATGACGATGCAGTTACATGCATGAGGTTATATGATGAAGCCTGTGTGCAGCGTGAGTATGTATTCATCTGAGTACATGTCTTTTGTGTGCACTATATGCAGTACGTCTGTGTTTGAATGCTTTATGATTAAATAAAAGCATTTACCTTTGGAGAAATGTTTGGCAGAGGTGGTGCTGTATTCAGGGCCATTAATGCCCCCAATTTCCTATCTTGTGTCAAAGCCCAGGGTCCTTTCTGAATCCTAACTGCCTTCCTGCGAGAGTACAGGAGGGAATCCTGGATTAATCACAACCTGATAGTATGCAGGAATGGTGGGGTGAGGCGTGGGGGAGAGAAAGAATAAGGAGCGATACTGTGGCTTACTAAACAATGCTTGGTAACTGCACTGAATGTGGGGAGGAAGATGAAAGCACAAAGCAGCAGTTTGTGATTGTATTCCCGGGTTTATTCAACACTGTGTCAAGCCCAATATAGCTTTAAGTGGATACTTTTTTATGGGCTGATAGCTTCTGTTGACCTTTAGAAGTATCCCTGCCTGCCTTCAGAATAATCATAGGTCAATGCAGCCCAGCACAGACATAATCGGTTTGTAGATACCACCCTTGTACCTCCATTATCTCGCTAATAAGCTGATCCAGATCTCACTTCCCAAATTCACAAGCAGTAAAAAAAAGCTGTGTGCTGATTTCAACGGGGAAGCGAGTCCAGGCAGGAGAATACCTTACTCTTTGTGATAGTCTGATCATCCAGAAGATACAACACTTAAGAAAAAGCATCCAAAAATAGACAATTTGGAAGTATTCTGTGTCCAGTCTGTTACAGTGTTTGTTCCCCACTCTGTGCCTGAAGTAATACCACGTTACCAATGATTTAGAGTCTCATTAACTGCATAGCAGGAAAAGAAGGATTACATTTATATAGCACCTTTGAAGGTGCTAGGAGGTTGGATTGTGCATAACACACATAGTAATACAGGAAATTCTGCAGCTAGCCATAAATACTGACATGATGATAACTAAATTATTTCTTTCTCTAAAGTTGGTTTGAGAATAAGCCTTAAAATAATGAGACCCCAATGATTAATCTTAGATCAAATCTACTCGACTCTTTTCCCTTAGAATGATTCTGATCCTTAGAAAAGGTAGCCAGACCTGTGGCTGCCACCTTCATCACTGCATTACTCCCTCTGAACTGCACTGGTTTAACAGCTCAGATTAGTGCTCATGATCTGGGAGGTCCATCGTAACTGGTGATAATAAGTTGTACAGATCAGGAAGGTGCCCAGGGACCTAAAGTACATAAGAAAACAGAAAAAAAAATAGGATGCTTGGTTTCCCACCATTCAATATGATGATGGAGTGCCTATGCTCAGCTCTTCTTTACCAGGTCCCTCAAATCGTCAGCTCCTTGAGCTTTCAAATATTTATCTATCATCACCTTAAATATTTCTAATGATCCCACCTCTACCACCCCTAGGGACAGAGTTTCATCATTCTCTAAGAGAAGATTCAAGATGCAAATTTGTTTATTTATCATGTGTACATTGAAAGATACAGTGAAATGCATTATTTGTATGAATAATCAAAGCATCCAAGACTATGCTGGGGACAGGCTGAATATACATGCTTCTGAACAGTAGTCAGGGTTAGTGCACAAATTTCAATGGGAGATAGAAAAAGGCATGTCAAAAGGACAATGTTAAGATAGTTACGGGGAATTTCAATATGCACGTAGATTGGGAAACTCAGATTGGTGCTGGATCCCAAAGAAGGGAATTTGTAGAATGCCTATAAGATGTCTTTTTAGAGGCACTTGCTGTTGAGTCCACTAGGGGAAAGGAAATTCTGGATTGGGTGTTGTGCAGTGAACCAGGTTTGATTAGGGAGCTTAAGATAAAGGAACCCTTAGGAGCAGTGGTCATAATATGATAGAATTCACCCTGCAGTTTGACAGAGAAAAACTAAAATCAGATGTATCAGTATTACAGTGGAGTAAAGGGAATTACAGAGGCTTGAGAGAGGAGCTGGTTCAAGTTGATTGGAAGGGGACACTAGCAGGGATGACAGCAGAACAGGAATGACTGGAGTTTCTGGGAGCGTTTTAGAAGACGCAGGATAGATTCTTCCCAAAGTCATATCCGTAAGGGAGGATGAGGCAATTGGTGACCAGTGGTATTCTACAGGGGTCAGTGTTGGTTTTGTTTCTTTTCATCTTACATGTCAATGATTTGGGTGATGGAATTGATGACTTTGTGGCCAAGTTTGCAGACAATACAAAGATAGGTGGGGGGCTAGGTAGTTTATGCAGGTAGTCTGCAGCAGGACGTAGACAGATTAATTGAATGGGCAAAGCGTCAGACAGAGTACATTATAGAGAAGTGTATGATCATGCACTTTGGGAGAAGGAATAAAGGTGTAGACTATTGTCTAAATGGGGAGCAAATTCAGAAATCAGAGGTGCAGGGATATAATGCTAAGGCTTTGTAAGGCATTGATCAGACTGCACTTGGAGTATCGAGAGCAGTTTTGGGCCCCTTATCTAAGAAAGGATGTGCTGAAAATGGAGAGAGTCCAGAGGACGTTCATGAGAATGATTCCGGGCATGGAAGTTACAGCATATGAGGTGTGTTTATGATTCTATGCTTGGTGGACTCTATGTACTTGGTGGAGTTTAACAGGATGAGGACAGATCGCATTGAAATCTTTCAAATGTTGAAAGGTCCAGATAGAGTGGACATGGAGAGATTGCTCCATACGATGGGGGAGTCTAGGACCAGAGAGCCAAGCCTCAGAATGGAAGGACACCTTTTTAAAACAGTGATGAGAAAGAATTTCATTAGCCGGAAGCTGGTGAACCTGTGGAATTCATTGCCACAGATGGTGGTGGAGGCCAAGTCATTGGGTATATTTAAAGTAGAGGTTGATAGGTTCTAGATTATTACGGGTGTCAAAGGTTACAGGGAGAAGGTAAGTGAGTGAGGTTGAGAGGGATAATAAATCAGCTAAAATGGAATGCTGAAGCAGTCCCTATGGACTAAATGGCTAAATTCTACACCTATGTCTTCTGGTCATATGGCCTCATTACATTACCATTAATCAATGCCCCACCATCAAATTTCACAGACCACCACATTAATATTTTGCTACATGGGAAAGTCAGAGAGATGGTATCATGTGGCGAGTGATTCACTTCCTGATATCTCAAAGGTCTTCCACCAATTACAAGTCATGTCAGGCATCATGGAGTGCTCTCCAACTGGAGCTCCAACAACATTTGAAAATCTTCTCATCTCTCAAAGCAAAGAATTGAATAAGTTCAAGGGTCTGATGGTCTGATTGGTGTCTATTGTATTGGTATTTGCTTCTTATTTTCATATGGACTGAGATACAGTAAAAACTTTTGATCTGCATGCCATCCAGACAGATCATGGCATATATAATCACGTCATGGTAGTAAAAGCAGAAAGCGAAAACAAAAACAAAAATGTCAGCTATGGTCAAGAGTGTTGTCCTCAGATGAACTGTTAAATCATAAGCCATGTTGCATGACTTAGAGGAGAACCTACAAATGATGGGGGCCTTGTTTTTCTTGATGGAACTGATTACTGGTTTAGGAGGTATTGCCAGAGTAGTCTGCAAAATAATGGTAGTGCATTTTTTGAATGGTACACACTGCAGTCTCTATGGACCTCACAGTGGAGAGAATGGACACTTGGGGTTGTCACTGAGCTTCCAGAGGAGGAACAAGCTACATCAGTAGGTACATTCGGCACTTTCCAGGACAGGGGCTGAAGTACATTCTGGATATAGATGACCTGGATTGTGATTTGGAGCTATTCATTGTAAATGGTGTAAATTATGGAATACTGTAGTACTGTTGGAGGTTGGCCGAGGTGCGACAATTGAAGGAGTGAGTGAGGGGATTGGCTGAGAAGGAGCGGTTGATTTAAAAACCGGTCGGGACCATCCAGCAACACAAACGTTCGAGGTCCGCCGAGGTGCGACAAGTGAAACGAATTAGTCAAAATATCAACTGATACAATCAAGGTTTGTCCTAAGGGACTGGCCTTGTAGAGGGAAATGCCTTGTGAAAAAAGTGTGAGTCTTTGTCTCAAGAGTCTTCGGTGAGGAGGCTGAGGGAGGAGACTACGCCACAATTAGAGAGGGTGAGAAGTGGTGAAGAGATGACAGGTCAATTGATTCAGTGTGATGCTTGCATGATGGTGAATTGATTATGGGAACAAGGACATGGCAGACCAATTGAATAACTACTTTGGTTCTGTCTTCACTAAGGAGGACATAAATAATCTTCCGGAAATAGTAGGGGACAGAGGGTCGAATGAGATGGAGGAACTGAGGGAAATGCATGTTAGTAGGGAACTGGTGTTAGGTAAATTGAAGGGATTAAAGGCAGATAAATCCCCAGGGCCAGATGGTCTGCATCCCAGAGTGCTTAAGGAAGTAGCCCAAGAAATAGTGGATGCATTAGTGATAATTTTTCAAAAATCTTTTCATTCCGGACTCGTTCCTGATGATTGGAGGGTGGCTAATGTAACCCCGCTTTTTAAAAAAGGAGGGAGAGAGAAACCTGGGAATTATAGACTGGTTAGCCTGACATCAGTGCTGGGGAAAATGCTGGAGTCAGTTATCAAAGATGTGATAACAGCACATTTGGAAAGCGGTGAAATCATCGGACAAAGTCAGCATGGATTTGTGAAAGGAAAATCATGTCTGACCAATCTCATAGAATTTTTTGAGGATGTAACTAGTAGAGTGGATAGGGGAGAACCAGTGGATGTGGTATATTTGGATTTTCAAAAGGCTTTTGACAAGGTCCCACACAGGAGATTAGTGTGCAAACTTAAAGCACACGGTATTGGGGGTATGGTATTGATGTGGATAGAGAATTGGTTGGCAGACAGGAAGTGAAGAATGGGAATAAATGGGACCTTTTCAGAATGGCAGGCAGTGACTAGTGGGGTACCACAAGGCTCAGTGCTGGGGCCCCAGTTGTTTACAATATATATTAATGACTTAGATGAGAGAATTAAATGCAGCATCTCCAGGTTTGCAGATGACACGAAGCTGGGTGGCAGTGTTAGCTGTGAGGAGGATGCTAAGAGGATGCAGGGTGACTTGGATAGGTTAGGTGAGTGGGCAAATTCATGACAGATGCAGTTTAATGTGGATAAATGTGAGGTTATCCACTTTGGTGGCAAAAACAGGAAAATAGATTATTATCTGCATGGTGGCCGATTAGGAAAAGGGGAGGTGCAACGAGACCTGGGTGTTATTGTACACCAGTCATTGAAAGTGGGCATGCGGGTACAGCAGGCGGTGAAAAAGGCCAATGGTATGCTGGCATTCATAGCAAGAGGAGTCGAGTACAGGAGCAGGGAGATACTACTGCAGTTGTACAAGGCCTTGGTGAGACCACACCTGGAGGATTGTGTGCAGTTTTGGTCTCCTAATCTGAGGAAAGATATTCTTGCCATAGAGGGAGTACAAAGAAGGTTCACCAGATTGATTCCTGGGATGGCAGGACTTTCATATGATGAAAGACTGGATCGACTAGGCTTATACTCATTGGAATTTAGATGATTGAGGGGGATCTGATTGAAACGTATAAAATCCTAAAGGGATTGGACAGGCTAGATGCAGGAAGATTGTTCCCGATGTTGGGGAAGTCCAGAATGAGGGGTCACAGTTTGAGGATAGAGGGGAAGCCTTTTAGGACCGAGATTAGGAAAAATTTCTTCACACAGACAGTGGTGAATCTGTGGAATTTTCTGCCACAGGAAGCAGTTGAGGCCAGTTCATTGGCTATACTTAAGAGGGAGTTATATATGGCCCTTGTGGCTAAAGGGATCAGGGGGTATGGAGGGAAGGCAGGTACAGGGTTTTGAGTTGGATGATCAGCCATCATCATACTGAATGGCGGTGCAGGCTCGAAGGGCTGAATGGCCTACTCCTGCAGCTATTTTCTATGTTTCTATGTTTCTATGATGTGGGAGGTCAGGGAAGTTGAAGGTGCCACTGGCTGCTACGAATGTGGAAAGTGTGTCCAGGTTCAGGTCCTGAAGGATTGTGTTGAGGCACTGGAGAAGCAACTGGATGACCTCAGGTTTATCCGGGAAACTGAGGGTTTTCTGGACAGGACCTACAGTGAGATCGTTACACCGAAGATACTGGAAGAGAGAAGGCGGGGGGGGGCGGGCGACCATGAGGAAGGGTTGGAAGCTTGGAGTACAGGAGACCCCGGGGGATGTACCTCTTGAAAACAGGTTCACTGTCTTGAAAGCTGTGGGGACAGAAGACATTGCCAGTCTGAGAGGCGGACAGGTCTGCAAGTCAAATATTGGCGCTGAAACAAAGTCGAGGAGACAGAAGTCAGGCAGAGACTTGGTAGTAGGGGACTCCATAGTGAGAGGTATAGAAAGCGGTTTCTGCGGCAACAGGCAGGATTTAAGGATGGTGTGTTGCCTCCCTGGTGCCAAGATCTAGGAGGTCACAGACCGATTGTAGGGTAACCTCAAGGGTGAAGGTGAACAGTCGGAAGTGGTGGTGCATGTCAGCACAAATAACGTTGGGAGAATGAGGAAAGAAATTCTGCAGCGTGACTTCAGAGAACTCGGAAGAAGGATGAAAAGCAGGACCTCCAGGGTGGTTATCTCCGGTTTGCTTCCAGTTCCTCGTGCTGGTGAGGGCAGGAACAGGGAGATAGGGGATCTGAATGTGTGGCTGAGGAGCTGGTGCGGGGAGCAGGGATTTAGATTCTTGGACCACTGGGATCTGTTTTGGGGTAAGGATGAATTGTACAGAAGGGACGGGTTGCACCTTGACGGGGGTCCAGCGTTCTGGCAGGCAAGTTTGCCACTGCTACACGGGTGTGTTTAAACTAAGTAGTGGGGGGGAGGGGATGAACTGGAAATATAAGAATTGAGTTAAAGGGAAAGAGAGAATAAGGAAAGTTAAGGCAACAGAATTAACGGGGCAGAAAGATCAGGAAGGGATCGGAGAGTATGGCCAAATGCAATAGGAGTCGATGTGAACGGTGAGGGGAGTAAAAGTATTACTTTAAATGGATTAAAAGTATTATATATGAATGCACGGAGTATAAGAAATAAAGTGGATGAGCTTGAGGCTCAGTTGGAAATTGGTTGGCAGAGGGGGTAGGGTGGCTCTGTTGGTGAGGAATGAAATTCAGTCCCTTGCGAGGGGGGACATAGAATCAGGAGATGCAGAGTCAGTATGGATAGAACTGAGAAACTGTAAGGGCAAAAAGACCCTGATGGGAGTTATCTACAGCCCCTCAAACAGTAGCCTGGATATAGGGTGCAAGTTAAATCAAGAGTTAAAATTGGTATGTCACAAAGGTAATACTACGGTTGTTATGGGGGATTTCAGCATTCAGGTAGACTGGGAAAATCAGGTTGGTACTGGACCCCAAGAAAGGGAGTTTGTGGAATGCCTCAGAGATGGATTCTTAGAGCAGTTTGTATTAGAGCCTACCAGGGAGAAGGCAATTCTGGATTTAGCGTGTGTAATGAGCCAGATTTGATAAGGGAACTTGAAGTAAAGGAGCCATTAGGAGGTAGTGACCATAATATGATAAGATTTAATCTACAATTTGAGAGGGAGAAGGGAAAATCGGAAGTGTCAGTATTCTAGTTGAACAAAGGGGACTATGGACCCATGAGGGAGGAGCTGGCCAAATTTGACTGGAAAGATACCTTAGCAGGGATTACAGTGGAACAACAATGGCAGGTATTTCTGGGGATAATACAGAAGGTGCAGGATTAGTTCATTCCAAAGAGGAAGAAAGATTCTAAGGGGAGTAAGGGGCGACCGTGGATGACAAGAGAAGTCAAGGACAGTATAAAAATAAAAGAGAGGAAGTATAACATAGCAAAGATGAGCGGGAAGCCAGAGGATTGGGAGACTTTTAAGGAGCAACAGAAGATAACTAAAAAGGCAATACGGAGGGAAAAGATGAGGTACGAAGGTAAGCTAGCCAAGAATATAAAGGAGGATAGTAAAAGTTTCTTTATGTATGTGAAGAGGAAAAACTTAGTTAAGACCAAAGTTGGGCCCCTGAAGACAGAAACGGGTGAAATTATTATGGGGAACAAGGAAATGGCAGACGAGCTGAACAGGTACTTGGGATCTGTCTTCACTAGGGAAGACACAAACAATCTCCCAGATGTAATAGTGGTCAGAGGACCTAGGGTAACAGAGGAACTGAAGGAAATTTGCATCAGGCATAAAATGGTATTGGATAAACTGATGGGACTGAAGGTTGATAAATCCCCAGGGCCTGATGGTCTGCATCCCAGGGTACTTAAGGAGGTGGCTCTAGAAATTGTGGATGCATTAGTAATCATTTTCCAATATTCTATAGATTCAGGATCAGTTCCTGCGGATTGGAGGGTAGCTAATGTTATTCCACTTTTTAAGAAAGGAGGGAGAGAGAAAACAGGCAATTATAGACCAGTTAGTCTGACATCAGTGGTGGGAAAGGTGCTGGAATCAATTATAACAGAGGAAGTAGTGGCATATTTTAATAGAAGTAGCAGGATAGGTCCGAGTCAGCATGGATATACAAAGGGGAAATCATGCTTGACTAATCTCCCAGAATTTTTTGAGGATGTAACTATGAAAATGGACATGAGAAAGCCAGTGGATGTAGTGTACCTGGACTTTCAGAGAGCCTTTGATAAGGTCCCACATAGGAGGTTAGTGGGCAAAATTAGAGCAAATGGTATTGGGGGTAGGGTACTGACATGGATAGAAAATTGGTTGGCAGACAGGAAACAAAGAGTAGGGATTAACGGGTCCTTTTCAGAATGGCAGGCAGTGACTGATGGGGTACCGCAAGGCTCGGTGCTGGGACCGCAGCTATTTACAATATACATTAATGATTTAGATGAGGGGATTAAAAGTAACATTAGCAAATTTGCAGATGACACAAAGCTGGGTGGCAGTGTGAAATGTGAGGAGGATGTTATGAGAATGCAGGGTGACTTGGACAGGTTGGGTGAGTGGGCAGATGCAGTTTAATGTGGATAAATGTGAGGTTATCCACTTTGGTGGCAAGAACAGGAAGGCAGATTACTACCTGAATGGTGTCAAGTTAGGAAAAGGGGAAGTACAACAAGATCTAGGTGTCCTTGTTCATCAGTCACTGAAAGGAAGCATGCAGGTACAGCAGGCAATGAAGAAAGCTAATAGCATGTTGGCCTTCATAACAAGGGGAGTTGAGTATAGGAGCAAAGAGGCCCTTCTGCGGTTGTACAAGGCCCTGGTGAGACCTCACCTGGTGTATTGTGTGCAGTTTTGGTCTCCAAATTTTAGGAAGGACATTCTTGCTATGGAGGGAGTGCAGCGTACATTCACTGGGTTAATTCCAGGGATGGCGGGAGTGTCATATGTTGAAAGATTGGAGCGACTGGGCTTATATACACTGGAATTTAGAAGGATGAGAGGGGATCTGATTGAAACATATAGGATTATTAAGGGATTGGACGCGCTAGAGGCAGGAAACATGTTCCTGATGTTGGGGGAGTCCAGAACTAGAGGCCACAGTTTAATAATAAGGGGTAGACAATTTAGAACGGAGTTGAGGAAAAACTTTTTCACCCAGAGAGATGTGGATCTGTGGAATGCTCTGCCTCAGAAGGCAGTGGAGGCCAGTTCTCTGGATTCTTTGAAGAAAGAGTTAGATAGAGCTCTTAAAGATCGCAGAGTCAAGGGATATGGGGAGAAGGCATGAACAGGATACTGATTGTGGATGATCAGCCATCATCACAGTGAATGTCGGTGCTGGCTCAAAGGGCCGAATGGCCTACACCTGCACCTATTGTCTATTGTAATAATGTGATGCTGTAATCACTGAATAAACCCCCATTGAAAAGGGGAAAAATATCCCATTTTATTTTCCCTGTTTCTGTCAACATACCACCCCCCCCACCCCCAGGTTCTCTAACTCTCACCTACACACTTTAACTTAGCAACATATATGACTTTGGAATCTAAAATAAAGCAGTAAATGTGGAAAGCACTCAGTGGCTTGACACCATGCAGAACAAAGCAGCATGGTTGATAGGCTCCCCGACATGACGGACTGCAACAACTCACCAAGACTCCTTAGAAAACACCTTTTAAACCCACAACTTCTAATAGTGAGATGGACCAGAGCAGTGGAAGTATGTGGACACCACCACTTGCAAGTTCCCTTTGAAGTTCAAAGTTCCTAATTTGGGAACTGTTTCCATATCACCATTCTTTCACTGTAGTGAGGAAAAAACCCTGGATTTCTCTCCCTGCTAGTATTGTTGGTACACCTGCACCTCGAGCAATTCAAGAGGGTGGTTCGCCATCACGTTCTCAAGTGTAACTACGGATTGTCAGTTAAATGCTCTGTTAAGCTCGGGAATGAATGTAAAAATGAGGTCAGGCCACAGCTGAGGGAAGAGAAGCAGAATTAACGCTTCAGGTCAAAGACCCTTTGTCAAACCAGAAGGAGGAAAAAAGGAGCAAAGCTGGGGGAGAGGAAGAGCAATGTTTTTCATTTCCACGTCTTTGTTATATGGGAGAAAATTGGTACATCTCTGCTGTCCAATCACCCGCTAATGTGATCGATTCATACCTGTCTTTTCAGCTCAGGAACAGACAGTAAATGTTGTCATTGTCAATGACAGATATACCTTGTGTATGAACAAATGAAACACCCGAGTAGAAGTAAGATACGTTTTTAGTGAACATAATGACAAACAGAATGAAACAAAAATAACCAGCCTCGTGGAAACTGAAGTATGAATTAGCAATCCAAAGGAAATGGAACAGTACAGCACAGGAACAAACCCTTTGACCCACGATGCTGTAATGGGTTAATTAAACTAGTAATTACATAAACTAGTAAATTAATAATTAAATGCCTCAATAACTCATCTACTTCCCTCCATTCTCTGCACAGTGATACGTCTGTCTAAGAGCCTCTTAAATGCCTAATATTTACCTTCACTACCACCCCTGTATTCCAGTGACGCACATTCTGTGTGGAAACATCTTGCTCTGCACACTTCCTTTCAACTTAAACCCATTCACCTTAAATGCATGACCTCTTTTATTAGATATCTCAACCCCAGATAAAAAAAAACATATCAGATGTCTCCTCTGTCTTCTGCCCCCTCTCCAAAGCCTCCACATCATTCCTATAAAAGGACAACCAGAACTGAATACCATGTTGCAGACATGCCTAATTAATTTTATAAAGTTGCAGCATACCTTCACAACTATTGAACACAGTGCCTTCACTAATAAATGCAGACATTCCATAAGCCTTCTTTACACCTTATCGGCTCATGCAACCACTTGCTGAGAACTATGAATGTCTATCCCTTGATCCCTTGGTACATCAGCACTGTTAAATTAACTGGATAGGACCAAGGGCAACCAAATTAACAACGAGTAACGGACACTTCACCTGCGAAAATAAAGATGTAGACTATGGGTTATACTCACTTTACTAACTCAAGACAATTTAATAGAGTTCCTTTTGTCCTTACCAAACACCCATAAGCCTCCACATCCAACACATCATCCTCTGCAAATTCTGCCACCTCCAAAGAGATCCTACCACTAAACCTCACCCCACCCTTCCACCCCTACCCCCCCCCCCACTTGCTGCAGGGATTACTCCCTCCTCGGTTCCTTTGTCCATTCATTCCTCCCCAATAATCTTGCTGCTAACATTGAATTGAATTGACTTTATTTCTTACATCCTTCACATACACGAGGAGTAAAAATCTTTACGTTATGTCTCCATCTAAATGTGCAATGTGCAATCATATTAATCTATCATAATTTATAATAAATAGAACAGTCAATGTAATATAGAGTACACTCAAATCAGCGTGAGTCCATCAGTCTGATGGCCTGGTGGAAGAAGCTGTCCTGGAGCCTGTTGGTCCTGGCTTTTATACTGTGGTACCACTTCCTGGATGGTAGCAGCTGGAATAGATTGTGGTTGGGATGACTTGGGTCCCCAATGATCCTGTCCTTGTAAATGTCCTGAATCATGGGAAGTTCACAACTACAGATGCACTGGGCTGTCTGCACTACTCTCTACAGAATCCTGTGATTAAGGGAGGTACAGTTCCCATACCACGCAGTGATGCAGCCAGTCAGGATGCTCTCAGTTGTGCCCCTGTAGAAAGTTCTTAGGATTTTGGGGCCCTTAGCAAACTTCCTCAACCGTCTGAGGTGAAAGAGGCGCTGTTGTGCCTTTTTCACCACACAGCTGGTGTGTACAGACCATGTGAGGTCCTCAGTGATGTGGATGCCTAGGAACTTGAAGCTGTTTACCCTCTCAATCCCAGATCCATTGATGTCAATAGGGGTTAGCCTGTCTCCATTCCTCCTGTAATCCACAACCAGCTCCTTTGTTTTTGCAACATTGAGGGAGAGGTTGTTTTCTTGACACCACTCTGTCAGAGAAATGACTTCTTCCCTGTAGCCACCTCGCTGTTGTTTGAGATAAGGCCAATCAATCCTGCAAGCAGCCTAAGTGCTTCACTTGCCTATACATCTCCTCCCTCACCTCCATTCAGGGTCCCAAGCAGTTCCAAGACAGCATTTCACCCACAAATGTGCTGGGGTCCTCTATTGTGTCCTGTGCTCTTGATGTGGCCTCCTCTATGTTGGTGATACCCATTGTAAAGTGGGAGACCACTTCATTGAGCACCTCCGCTCCATCCGCCAAAAGTTGAACTTTAGAGTGGCTAAACATCTTAATATAGTTTTCCATTCCTGTTCTGACATGTTAATCCATGGCCTCCTCTTGTGCCAAGATGAGGCCAACCTCAGGGTGGAAGAGCAAAACCTTATATTTCATCTGGGCAGCCTCCAACCTGATGGCATGAATATCAATTTCAACTTCTGCTAATAATTTTTCCCCCTCCCCTCTTCTATTCCCCACTCTGGCCTTTCACCTGCCCATCGCTTCCCCCGGGAGACCCTCCTCCTTTCCTTTCTTCCTATGGTCCACTTTATTGTCCTGTCAGATTTCTTCTTCTCCAGCTCTTTGCCTTTCCCACCCACTTGGCTCCATCTATCGCTTTCCTGCTAGCTTCCTTTCCCTCCCCCCACCCCACCACACCTTTTTATTCTGGTGTCTTTCCCCCTTTCTTCTCAGTCCTGATGAAGGGCCTCGTCCTGAATGCTGAGCTCCTCAAGCATTTTATGTGTGTTGCTTTGGATTTCCAGCATCTGTAGACTTTCTCATGTTACTAGTATAGTGGTTATATTACTCAGCTACTAATCGACAGCTTCATATTAATAAACTGGAGATTGATCTCATAGTTACAATCCAGCAGTTTCATTGGTTGAACTTGATTAAAAGAACATTGCTAGTTATATTCCTAGTGACCAAAACAATTTCATAGTATTTTAATTATCCAACCAGTTCATTAATGTCCTTAATTGAAGGTCTTACTCATATGTAAATGTAACTTTAACCCCAAACTACAGTAGTTGACTCTTAATTTTGTTTGGCAAATCAGGGATGGTTAATAAGCTCTGACTTTAGTAATGATTTCCACATCACAAGAATATTAAGAATTACTGCAAAATTTAAAGTGTAGCTAATTCTACAGGAAAGTTGACAGGAACGTTTATCATTTGTTATTTCAACAATGCACCAAGCATAATAATGAACATCAAAGACCATTCACCAGAAATCAACTGCATTAATGAATCAAAATGCTGCTGGAAGGTTAATAAAGTCCATGCATATAAAAAAAATATTCCTTCAACTGCAATCCAATGGAGAAGAAGTTTATATTAGAAACATAGAAACATAGAAAATAGGTGCAGGAGTAGGCCATTCGGCCCTTCGAGCCTGCACCGTCATTTATTATGATCATGGCTGATCATCCAATTCAGAACCCCGCCCCAGCCTTCCCTCCATAAATAGCTAAGTTAGAAATGAATGCTCAGTGGGTTCGACAGAGAGGGGCCCTTAGTTAACTCCATTGAATTGTAATCAGTGGTTCACATTCCATCTAAGGGCAGAAACACGATCATCTGTCATCAGATCAGTTTGCTTGCAATGTTTCTGTCATTTTACATAACACATACATTCTCAACATTCTGAATCTATGTGTGTGTCTGAACAAAATGTTAAAATGCTCAAGCCACACTTGCCTCAATTCCGCTAAAGTATCCTTGACCTGAAAGTTAGCTTTGTTACTTGGTGCACAGAAAGTGGCCCCATCTGCATTTCCAAAACTTTTCACTTTTGTTCTTCTCCTTGTTTCATATTCTGCTGTTGACTAAGGTTTGATTATTATAACATAGAAACATAGAAACATAGAAAATAGGTGCAGGAGTAGGCCATTCGGCCCTTCGAGCCTGCACCGCCATTTATTATGATCATGGCTGATCATCCAACTCAGAACCCAGCCTTCCCTCCATACCCCCTGACCCCTGTAGCCACAAGGGCCATATCTAACTTCCTTTTAAACATAGCTAATGAACTGGCCTCAACAGTTTGCTGTGGCAGAGAATTCCACAGATTCACCACTCTCTGTGTGAAGAAGTTTTTCCTAACCTCGGTCCTAAAAGGCTTCCCCTCTATCCTCAAACTGTGACCCCTCGTTCTAGACCTCCCCAACATCGGGAACAATCTTCCCGCATCTAGCCTGTCCAATCCCTTTAGGATCTTATACGTTTCAATCAGATCCCCCCTCAATCTTCTAAATTCCAACGAGTACAAGCCCAGTTCATCCAGTCTTTCTTCATATGAAAGACCTGCCATCCCAGGAATCAATCTGGTGAACCTTCTTTGTACTCCCTCTATGGCAAAGATGTCTTTCCTCAGATTAGGGGACCAAAACTGCACACAATACTCCAGGTGTGGTCTCACCAAGGCCTTGTACAACTGCAGTAGTACCTCCCTGCTCCTGTACTCGAATCCTCTCGCTATAAATGCCAGCATACCGTTCGCCTTTTTCACCGCCTGCTGTACCTGCATGCCCACTTTCAATGACTGGTGTATAATGACACCCAGGTCTCGTTGCACCTCCCCTTTTCCTAATCGGCCACCATTCAGATAATAATCTGTTTTCCTATTTTTGCCACCAAAGTGGATAACTTCACATTTATCCACATTAAATTGCATCTGCCATGAGTTTGCCCACTCACCCAACCTATCCAAGTCACCCTGCATCCTCTTAGCATCCTCCTCACAGCTAACACTGCCACCCAGCTTCGTGTCATCCGCAAACTTGGAGATGCTGCATTTAATTCCCTCATCCAAGTCATTAATATATATTGTAAACAACTGGGGTCCCAGCACTGAGCCTTGCGGTACCCCACTAGTCACCGCCTGCCATTCTGAAAAGGTCCCGTTTATTCCTATAGAGGTTATGCAATATCTATTTTCTGAAAAGTGTGGATTGATTGTACATATATGTCATTGTGAAGTATGTCATATGTTCCTTGGTGTGAAGTACTACTCAAAAGGGAATGGCTTACAACTGAACACGACCAGAGCCAATGAGCTTTGGGGAATGTCACTGATCTGGCTGAGGAAAATTTAAACCACATTGGGAGAGGGATAGGCCCAAGTTTTGGCTGTAATATAAAAGAAAGTCCCATCCCTCTGTCAAAAGAGTAAGTAGCACAAGTGAAGCCAACTCTTTTCTCCAAAGCATTTATGGAAGTAGTCTTTTAAGGCAGAACTTGATAGCTCTTGAAAAGAGATATATCAGAAAGTGAAGTTGCGTTTACTTTACCTCACTTTATTGTCCCCAAAAAATTGATACTAGAGCGTGCAATCATCACAGCAATATTTGATTCTGCGCTTTGCGCTCCCTGGTTTAGAAATCGATAGTAAATATTAAAAATTTAAATTATAAATCATAAATAGAAAATAGAAAAGAGAAAGTAAGGTAGTGCAAAAAAAACCGAGAGGCAGGTCCGGATATTTGGAGGGTACGGCCCAGATCCGGGTCAGGATCTGTTCAGCAGTCTTATCACAGTTGGAAAGAAGCTGTTCGCAAATCTGGCCGTATGAGTCTTCAAGCTCCTGAGCCTTCTCCCAGAGGGAAGAGGGACGAAAAGTATGTTGGCTGGGTGGGTCGTGTCCTTGATTATCCTGGCAGCACTGCTCCGACAACGTGCGGTGTAAAGTGAGTCCAAGGACAGAAGATTGGTTTGTGTGATGTGCTGCGCTGTGTTCACGATCTTTTGCCGCTTCTTCCGGTCTTGGACAGGACAACTTCCATACCAGGTTGTGATGCACCCTAGAAGAATGCTTTCTACAGTGCACCTATAAAAATTAGTGAGGGTTTTAGGGGACAGGCCAAATTTCTTTAGCTTTCTCAGGAAGTAAAGGCGCTGGTGGGCCTTCTCGGCAGTGGACTCTGCTTGGTTGGACCAAGTCAGGTCATTTGTGATATTGACCCCGAGGAACTTAAAACTTTTGACCTGTTCCATTTGCGCACCACCGCTGTAAATTGGGTCGTGCGGTCCACTACTCCTTCTGAAGTCAACAACCAATTCCTTCATCTTGCTGACATTGAGGGATAGGTTATTGTCTTTGCACCATGCCACCAGGTTCTTAATTTCCTTTCTGTACTCAAACTCATCATTACCCGAGATACGGCCTACAATTGTTGTGTCATCAGCAAAGTTCGATGGAAACTTGGCTACACAATCATGGGTGTACAGTGAGTACAGCAGGGGGCTGAGTACATAGCCTTGTGGGGCACTGGTGCTCAGAGTGATTGTAGAGGAGAGCTTGTCCCCTATTTTTACAGCCTGGGTCCTGTCTGTGAGGAAGTTGAAGATCCAGCTGCAGATCTGAGTGATAAGGCCCAGTTTCTGGAGCTTAGGAATCAGTTTATTTGGAATGATGGTATTAAAGGCAGATAGTATTAAATACGATGGATCAAGATCTTACTGAATGGTGGAGCAATCTCAAAGTGCAGTCTCCTTCTCTGAATTCTACTATTATATCCCTGTGTACATTCAATGGCTATAGAGTACATAATCTCAGTGGCCAGTTTATTAGGTGGTTTTTACACCTGCTTATTAATGCAAATATCGAATCAGCCAATCATGTGGCACCAACTCAATGCACAAAAACATGCTGGCATGGTCAAGAGATTCAGTTGTTGTTCAGACCAAACGTCAGAGTGAAGAAGAAAGGTGATCTAAGTAACTTTGACCATGGAATGATTGTTGGTGCTAAATGGAGTATTTGGAATATTTTTAAGCACAACAGTCTCTAGAGTTGAAAATGAATGGTGCAAAAACTAAAAGTACATCCAGTGAGGGGCAGTTCTGTGGGAAACAAGACCTTACAAATAAAGGAGGTCAGAGGAGAATGGCCAGACTATTTCAAGCTGACAGGAAGGTGATAGTTACTCAAATAACCACGCATTACAACAGTGGTGTGGAGAATAGCATCTCTGAATGCAGAGCACGTCAAACCTTGAAGAGGATGGGCTACTGCAGCAGACAAAAATACACCATGAAAATACACTCAGTGGCTACTTCATTAGTTAAAGAATGTACCTAATAAAGTGGCCACTGAGGGTAGAGTAGTGTTGTTTGCTGGTTCCAGTTACCCAGATTTTGAGTGGGATAACAGTGGAGTAAAGAGAAAGGAAGAAGTCTTGGAAATATGTTAAGGACAGCGGAGCTTCCTTCGTTAACTTGTTCTGGCTTAACTAGGAAAAAGGTGTTAGAACATTTTCTGGCCTTAGAGTGCATAGCACAACATTAACTTCAGCCACTAATTCTGAGATCTGAGTATAGACTGCAAATTAAAGTTAAATGCAGCTCTGGACAATAAGTTTCTAAGAATCATGAACCACAGTTAACTGGAAGACCAGACAATGGTGATGTAACATTTATTTGGGGTGTCTATTCTGTGGGTGCGAAGATGGAAGTGTGAAAGTTATATGTAATTCAAATGATATATTGTAGATACCCTGTAAATACAGATTTTTCCTTTGATCTTTAGCATATAAAATGTCATGTAATGTTGGGTTGAGCAGGCCTCTTCCTCCAGGTCTCAATATAACCCCTGCTATGTCTCATTTTGTCAAATAAAAGATTACTCCATATTTACCAGGTACATCTCTCCGGTGAACAAAGACAATCTAGAAGAAGAAGATGTTTTTGATATGGAATGTTTCTGAGGAGAGGAAAGTTCCTCAGCCCTGGAAACAGTCAGATAAATCTTCTTGCTCCAGGATTAAGAAGGATGGACAATAAATGCTGGCCTTGCCAGTGACACCCAGAAATAAAAAAAGGAAACAGCAATGAAATGATGCCCAAATAACCAGGTTATCTGGTTAAGGAGTGGATATTGGTCCTGAAGATGAAGTGAATACAAACTGTATTAGCATGCATCCATTACATAATAAGAGCATAAGTAGATAGAAGCAGGAATAAGCCACTTGGCCCCTCAAACCTGACCCACTCTTCAATATAATTATGCCTGCTCTGCATCTGGCCTCAACTCCTCTTTGCTGCTAATTTTCCACAGCAGGAAGCGTCCAATTGTTCTCCTTCAAAACAGCTGTGTGAGCTCCTTTGTGCGAGGACTGGGTTAGTGGAGGCTTGGTTTGAAGGGCAAAATCTCTGAAAGACAGCATCTCCAACAGCACACTACTTTGGCATTTCACTGGAGTGTCAGCTGAATCTCTGGAGAGGAACAATAATTTAGCAACCTTCCTTCATCTCCAAATATTTTAGTATCAAATATTTATTGTCCAACATACATTCCCATTTGTCTGATTACTATGCAATATACTCACTAGACAATATGTACACACTTGATAATACATATTATGCAGTACTATCGACCATATACTCTCCCTTCACAACAGCTATTCTCACTTTGTCATATATCTTATTTTGGTACACCTACCACATTCTATATAATAGCAGTTCTCTGAAATCACATGACAGGTATCTAATAGCTGTTTGGAGATCTCTCAACAGATAACGGATATAACAAATTAAACAGAGTATTTGACTTAATATCTATTTGATTTTTTGGATACTGGAGACAGATGAATACAAACTTTGTATTACTGTATGACCATTGCTTAGTAACAGCAATAGAAAGTAGGAGTAAATAACTTGGCCTCTCTAGCCTGTCCCAGCATTCAATACGATCGTGGCTGTTCTGTCCCAGATTTGTGCCTGTTCCTTATAGCCCTCCACATATTAATAAAATAAATAAACAATAAGTTACAAATTATAGGTAGTAAAAATAAAAGAATTGACACACAAAATATATAATCATAGTTCTTTCACATGTAAGTTATGAGAAAGCTGTTGGTAGAACCAGGGCCTCATAGCTCTGGAACCCAGTCTCCGATGCCGTCTGTGTGGAGTTTGCATATTCATCCTGTGACCACAGGGGTAAGTTTGCATGGAATCCGCTGCACTCCAATTTCCTAGCTGCTTGGATTCTTTTCACATCCAAAAGATGTGCAGCTTGTAGTTTAATTTACTGTTGTAAATTGGCCCTAGTGTGCAGGTGGATGGTTGCGTCTGGATGGAGTGTGTGGGGCGAGCAAGGTGAGATTAACATAGGGCTAATGTAAAGGTGTTGTTGAATCACAAATGAGAAAATTTGTAGATATGGAAATCAAAGCAATGCACACAAAATGATGGAGAAACCCAGCAGCCCAGGCAGCATCTATGGAGAAGAGTAAATAGTCAAAGTTTCAGGCCAAGACCTTTCATCAGGATTGGGAAAGATGAGAAGTCTGAGTAAGAAGGCGGGGGAGGGGAGGAAGAAGTACAGAGTGGTAGGTGATAGGTAAAGCCGGGGGAGAGGTGAAATAAAGAGCTGGAAAGTCGATTGGTGAAAGAGATAAAGGGCTAGAGAAGGGGGAATCTGATAGGCGAGGGCTGACGATCATGGAAAAAAGGGAAAGGTGAGGAGCTCCAAAGGGAGGTGATGGGTAGGTAAGGAGATAAGGTGAGAGAGAGTAATGGGGATGGGGAATATTGAAGGGGGGGGGGTAATACCAGAGGCTCAAGAAGTTGATGTGGTCAATGGTTGGCATAATTCAATGAGCCAAAGGATTTGTTTTTGAGCTGTCTATCTTTATGAATCAGATCCATTCCTATTGTTTGATATATCGGCAGCCAAGTACTTAATATCTATGATGCAAATTGAATGAAATTAAAGGAAGAGAATCGGGGGTAAAGTTGACTTGATGCCAATGATTAAAGCCACGATCTTATTGATCAAAGTCATGATCTCAATGAATGAACAAGCAGATTTGAGGTGCCACTGTGCATCCTATTTCTTTAGGTCTTGTCTTAGTTTTTGATCTTATCCTTTTTTTGATAGGTTCAATTTTTATCATTAATGTCAACTTTCAGCTTTCAGAATTAAGTAATCTAATGTTATTCATCAAAATCAGAGAGTCACGGATTAAGACCCACTTAAGTGAGGAGACTACAAGACTCAAACTAAACTTCAGCTGCAGTTTCAGAAGTGTTGTTTTCTGAATGAAAGACTAAAGGTGCACAAATAGTACCTCATTTTTATTAAGAATGTTCTACATATGATGACACAGCAGATGCCTGCAAAAATTTGAATTCCTTCTCAGAGTTATAAATCAGATGCTAGAAGTTCAAGTAACAAATTTTGTAGTAAGGAGAAAGTTTGTATTTATTTTCGTTAGTATCATTCAGAAAGGAAAATGAAAACATGTGCTGTCCATTTGGGTGCAACCATATTTATTTCTTCTCAATTGCTTCCCCTTCATTCTCCCCCTGCTGGTTAACTGTTGCTAAACAAGCACTATGAAAAAATAAAAGACAAATACATCAAATTGCACAGCTCACACTGACCTCACTTTCTGTGCACATCTAAGAGCAGAATGCATGAGAGGAATATCATGTTGTAAGAAAATATAGAAAAATAGAAGGAGATGGATGGGAAGAATTATTTGGAGTGAGGAGGGATTTGCATAACTAGGGCTGTGGATAGGGCTTTATTCTAAATAGTGGGGAGTGGGTTCAACAGATTGGAGAAGTATGGATAAAGTAAAAGAAAGAAGTGTGGATTAAGCTAAAGTAAAAGCAAAAGATAAAAAAGAGAAAAGTAAGGGTGGAGTAAAGAAAAGTCAAGTGCAAAAATGGAAAAGATTACTAGATTTTAAAAGCACAATGAGTGCAAGGGCACTTTATCTGAATGCCCATAGTATTTGCCACAAGTTCAGTGAATTTGTGGCACAAACTAGTACAAAGGGGTATGATATAGTGGCCGTTACAGAGATGTGGTTGCAGAGTGGAGATGACTGGGAATTAAATATCCAAGGATATCAGGTAATACGGAAGGATAGGCAGGAAGTTAAAGGTGGTGAGGTAGCACTCTTAATTAAAGATGAGATCATTGTGCTAGTGAGAGACAATATAAGATCTAAGGAACAGAATATTGAATCCATCTGGGTAGAGATTAGGAATAGTAAAGAGAAAAAATTACTGGTGGGAGTTGTCTATTGGATGCTGAATAATAACTTTACAGTGGCACAGGCAATAAACAGAGAAATACCTGGGGCATGTAAGAATGAAGCAGCAGTTATCGTGGAGGACTTTAATTTGCACATAGATTGGGTGAATCAAGTTGGTTGAGGCAGTCTAGAGGAGGACTTCATAGAATGCATCCATGATAGCTTTCTTGAGCAGCACATTACCAAACCTACAAGGGAAAGTGTTATCTTAGATTTGGTCCTGTGCAATCAAACAGGTAAAATTAGTGATCTTGTAGTTAGGGATCCTCTTGGAAAGAATGATCACAATACGATTGAGTTTCTCATACAAATGGGGGGCGGGGTGCAATAGTTTGACCTAAAACCGGTGTATTGTGCCCAACAAGGGAGTCTACAATGGGATGTGGGAGGATTTGGCTAGTGTAGACCGGGAACTCAGGCTATATGGTGGGGTGGTTGAGAAACAGAAGAAGATTTTCAAAGAGATTTTTTATGGCGCTCAACAAAGGATATTCCAGCTAAAAGCAAGGACAGTATGGGGAGAGCCAGCCTTGGATAACTAAGGAAATAATAGAGGCATCAAACTAAAAGCTCATGCATACAAAATCGCCAAGAGTAGTGGGAAACAGGAAGGCTGGGAAAACTTTAAAAAACAACAAAGAACCACTAAGCAAGCAATAAAGAAAGGGAAGATAGATTATGAAAATAAACTAGCACAAAATATAAAAATAAATAGTAAAAGTTTTTATAATTATATAAATCAGGAAAGGGTGGCTAAAGTGAATATAGGGCCCTTGGAGGACGAGAAGGGGGAATTGATATTGGATAATGAGGAAACGGCTGAGGCTTTGAATGAGTATTTTGTGTCAGTCTTCATGGTGGAGGACAAAACTAACATGCCAAGGGGAGATGTTATTGATGCGATGGGAGGTGAGGACCTCGATACAATAGCTATCACTAAAGAGGTAGAGCTGAGCAAACTTGTGGATAGATAAGTCCCTTGGTCCTGATGGAATGCATCCCAGGGTACTGAAAGACATGGCAGAAGTTAATAGTGGAGGCTTTCATGATAATTTTCTAAAATTCTCTGGACTGTGGGCAGGTTCTGGCAGATTAGAAGATGGCGAATGTTGTGCCACTGTTCAAAAAGGATGTAAGAAAAAGGCAGGTAACTATAGGCCAGTTAGTTTAACATCTGTAGTTGGGAAAATGCTTGAAGCTATCAGTAAAGAAGAAATAGTGAGGCATCTGGCAAGAAATGGATCCATCAGTCAGACGCAGCATGGATTCAGCAAAGGCAGCTTCCGTTTGACCATCTTTCTTGGGTTCTTTGAGGATATAATGAGCACAGTGGATAGAGGGGAACAGGTGGATGTTATTTACTTGGATATCCAGAAGGTGTTCAATAAGGTGCCACATAAAAGATTTATCCACAAGATAAGGATGCATAGAGTAGGGGGTGATGTATTAACATGGATAGAGGATTGGTTAACTAATAGAAAGCAGAGAGTTGGGATACATGGGTGTTACTCTGGTTGGCAATCCGTGGTGAGTGGTGTGCTACAGGGGTTGGTGCTGGGCCTGCAACTGTTCACAATATACATTAACGATCTGGAAGAGAGGACCAAGTGTAGTGTATCTACGTTTGCTGATTATACTAAATTGAGTGGAAAAGCAAATTGTGCAGAAGATACGGAGAATCCGCAGAGAGATACACAGTACATAGGTTAAGTGAATGAGCAAGGGTCTAGTAGATGGAGTAGAACGTTGGTAAATGCAATGTCATCCACTTTGGAAGGGAAAATGGAAGATCAGATTATTATTTAAATGGTAAAAATTTGCAGCATGCTGCTGTGCAGAGGGATTTGGGAGTGCTTGTGCATGAATCACAAAAGGCTGGTTTGCAGGTGCAGCAAGCTATCAAGAAGGCAAATGGAATGTTGGCATTCATTGCTGGAAGGATTGAATTTAAGAGCAGGGAGGCTATGCTGCAACTGTACAGGGTACTGGTGAGGCCGCACCTGGAGAACTGTGTGTAGTTCTGGTCTCCTTCCTTGAGGAAGGACATCCTGGCTTTGGAGACAGCACAGAGGAGGTTCACCAGGTTGATCCCAGAGTTGAGGGGGTTAGACTATGAGGAGAGATTGAGTCACCTGGGACTGTACTCACTGGAATTTGGAAGAATGAGCGATCTTATAGAACATATATAATTATGAAAGGGATAGATAAGATAGAGGCAGGAAAGTTGTTTCCACTAGTAGGTGAGACTAGAACTAAGGGTCACAGCCTCAAAATTCAGGGGAGTAGACTTAGGATGGAGATGAGGAAGAAATGCTTTTACCACAGAGTGGTGAATCTGCGGAATTCTTTGCCTAATGAAGCAGTGGAAGCTACCTCAGCAAATATATTTAAGACAAGATTGGATAAATTTTTGCATAGTAGTAGAAAAGGCAGGTAGATGGAGATGAGTCCATGGCCAGATCAGCCATGATCGTATTGAATACCTAAGCAGGCATAATGGGCCAGAAGGCCTACTCCTGCTCCTATTTCTTATGTTCTTATGATATACAGTTTAAAAGTCAGTATTGATCTATTGGCTGTAAACCCTACATTTCTATTTTAAGTTCCTGTCCTGTCAAGAAAGACAGAAGGTGCATTGTATGTGCAAGTACCCCTTTCAGCTTAATGCCGTTCTGAGGTGGAAGCATATTTCGTCAATAATGCAATCCAAATCAGAATCAGAATCAGATTTATTAGCACTGACTTAAATGACATGACGTTTCAAACAAGAAAAAGTCTGCAGATGTTGTTTTGTGCTGGGCAATACGGCACGAAGGTATGAAGTTACTATAAATTACAGAAATGAATAGTGTGAGAAAGCAATAATGATGCAGTGTTCATGGTTTCAGGGACCATACAGAAATCTGATGGCAGAGGGAGGGAGATGTTTATGAGTGTGTGTCTTCGGACTTCTGTGTCACCTACCTTGCGGTAGTAAGGAGAAGAGTACATGTCCTGGATGGTGAGCATAATTAGTAATGAGATGCTGCATTCCTGAGGTACCACCTCTCGAAGATGTCCTCAGTGGTGGAAAGGGTTGAGCCTGTGATGAAGCTGACATATGGAAAATTCCATAGACATTATTGTATAGCATTTGGAATTCTGTGCTTTTGGCTAGAATCATGTTAGTGCTATATGATTCAATGAAGTAATCGTTTTGATGAATTGTGCTGGTTAAGCACTCCTGCCTGGTTCTTACAGCAGTTCCAAAGCTTCTTCATGGAAGTGATTTCCCTCTCTCCCTAGGTATGTCTCTTTCCACAGGATGCAGCCTGGCAGGGTATTCCCAAACAAAGGTCCAAGATGGAATGAGTTAACTATAGAATTTCAGCCTGATGGGATGACGTTGACAGATGAAGTGAGATGAAGGGGATAGAGATATAACAGAATAAGTGAACAAACTTGGGAATTTAATGCAATGATTTTGGCAGGAAGCTCCATATTCTGACGTAGAAGTTGGTTGCATAGTTCTGTAACCGTACACACAGTCCCACCCTTGCAAATGCAAATGAAGGACTGATGACGGGTCATTGTGTGTAAAATATTGCAAACATCTCTAAGGGCATGGCTTATATTTCAACACTATACCTGCTCTGGCACGATGCACTTATAGGAAAGTTTCAGGAAGCACAGTGTTTTCACCCACTCAGTTATTTTTCAGTTATGCAAATTTATTGAGACAAGTGTAGTGAAGGGAATCGATCCCTGCATTCTAATGAAAAACATTGTTAGGGCATTCACACTGTCTATTAGCCACTTTCTGATCACATCTCTTTTCATCAGTGATTTGAAGTTTTCAAGAAATCTCTGTCAAAAATGATGCATTCAAAATTCAAAGCTACTGAAAACATATAGTCTGAAGTCAGCTATATTAGGTGAAAATCCTTTTTGGTACTCAGGAATAATCACACAAAAAATACACAAAGTTACTGGTAAAAATATACACAGATACAGACAGAAACATCTGCACGGTAATACATCTGTACTTTTAAATATACACATCATGCAATAACAGTCAGAAAAGGGCACATAATTATCAATACATTGAAATGTGTGTATACACACACACACACACACACACCACATGTACACTCATACACAAATATACGCTATTAATACATTTATACAGACATACACTAAATACTTACACACACAAACAAGAATATGTACAGGCATTCACAAACAGGTTCATTTAATATGTTTTTTGAACTGGATTGTCTCAGAGTTGTTTGTCGATCGTGTGTGGTTGGAACAGGAGTAATTCAAATAATTTCTCACCTGCTTTGGCTGGGCTCTGAAAAGTTCAGGGTTGCAGGGATGTGCTCTGCCCTTTTATCTTTCATTCCATATTTATCTTTGAATAAAACAGGAAACTGACAGATCTACTTGAAACTCAGGCTTGATACCTGAAATAAAAGAAAGGCAAATGTACTTGACTCTGCAAGCGAGAGAGTGGCCAAAAAGCTGGAAGCAGAGCATGAGTTCGTCAGCTTGCATCAAGAAGGCAAACAGGTTAGAAGGGTTATTTAACCCATGAATGGTGGGAAGCGAGAGAATAAAATGGAGTGGCTCCATTTTCCAATTTTTGATTCTAATACCATTTCTCTTGGTGGCCACTGGATTCAGGAGAAATACTTTTTCTACCAATATCTTCCAACGCTGTCATCTCTCCTGCCTAGCAGGACAATGGGTGCATCGACATACAAGTTTCCCTCACAGTCATGCACTGGTCTGATGTGGAAATACTGAACACTCCTTCAAGGTCACTGAATCTGAGTCCACGAATCTGCTATCTTCACAAAACATATCACAGTTAGTCACCACCATGTTCTCAAGTGCCACAAATATTGTCCTAGTTTGTGACACCCACAACTGCAAAATTAAGAATAGTAAACCTGATAGCTGGGGCCCTCTGATGAAGGATCTCCTGTTGTATTTATTCTGGGTTCTCAAGATAAGGAAAGGGTTTGCAGGCAACTGATGTACTGCAAACATAGGTACCAGATATTTCTGTATTGGACAAGGGAAATTGAAGTTGCTTAATTAGACCCACAAGGAGAGCATGGGCTTCTATGCCCAGACTCAAAATTCATTACTCGACCTTGCTTGTGGTATGCTGAGCCCTCAAGTCCTCTCCAGCAACCCTTCATGCTCTCATTCCTGTGTCATACTTTGGTCTGGCAGCAAGCTCTGCAAGTGTAGATAAATCTACAGGAGTGAAAAACCAAAGCTAATCGATTTATCACTGACAGCAGACTCTCTCCCTGTCCTCCACCTCATTCCTAATGCCTCTTGTGGTTTTTCACCTCCTGAAACCCTTACCCATGCTCTCCAACTGCTCCAGTATTCCACTGACCAACTTATATGGGATTAGTACCTGGAAGTATAATATCAGGTTGGACTTTGTGGGCTGAAGGGCATTCTTACATGCCAGATGACTCTACGATATACCCTTCCTTTCAACACCTTCAAAGTTCTTCTACACAATAAGCTAATCCAACTCATTTGAAAACACTACCATACTGAATTTCCAGTCAGTAACATCTGTAGTCAAAAGTTCTCCTTACTCCTTTCACTCTGTGAGTGATGTGTCTGCAGCAGCCTCAGGAAGATCTGTACTCTCTAGTACTGAGCTTCCCAAGTCCCCACCACCAATAGCAATGCCTTTAGCTACATTGTCTTTGAGTTCTGAAATTTGCTTTCACAACTTCCTTATCTCTTTGTTCTAACTTGCTATTAATTTAATATGCAACTTTTATCTGAACTGCTCTTGGACACTGTATTATGATAAAAATAACTTCTTAATGCTATTTGTTATTTTTGTCTGACTGCCAAAACCACTCATTTGCCTAGAAATGACACCCATTTGCAGAAATTTTAATTGCACGAAAACTGGTTTGCACACATTACTTCATGCTTGATTGTATCGCTGATGATATCCTGAACATAGATTAGTCTGCAGAGTGAGTGATCGTGGTGTGAATTGGAGACAGTTTTTTTGTGGACTTTACACGCCAATTTTAAAAAGCCAGCAGGGTTTGTCAGGACTTGTCTGCGGAGTAAGTGGTCGTGGAGTGACGGAGTGAGTTGGAGACAGTACCTTGTGGACCTTACATGCCAGTTTTAAAGAGCAAGCAGGGCCTGTTGGGGTTTGTCTGCAGAGCGGGCGATTGCTTGAGTTAATAGGAAATAGGGTTAATTAGCAAGGGCCAATAAAAAGAAGCAGGGTTTGAGCAGAGTGGCCATTGTGTGAGGGGACAGTGTTAGAGTGGTCAGGCTTGGGTGAGAACTGGCGCAGGCTAGTTTGAGAAGTTAGAGGCATCACAGCTGTAGTTCAGGCAGTGGAATGCTCCTTATGTGAGATATGGGATTTCAGAGTACCTAATGGACTCCCTGATGACTACATTTGCAGGAAGTGCACCCAACTTCTCCTATGTCAAGGAACTGGTGCTGGAGGTGGATGCACTCAGGACTATCCGGGAGGCTGAAAACTTCAGAGATGAGTCTATTACTGAGGTGGTCATACCCAGAGTGCAGACAGTAGATGGGAGACCACCAGGAGAGGTAAGGAGAGTAAACAGTCAATGCAGGATTCCCTGTGGTCATTCCTCTCAGCAACAAATATACTATTTTGGATATTGCTGAGGGGGGGTGACCTATCAGGGCACAGCTGCAGCAGCCAGACCAGTTTCACTGTGGCTGGCTCTGAGGCTCAGCAGGGAAGGGTAAAGTCAGGCAGAGTGGTAATGATAAGAGACTCTATAGTTAGGGGGATGGACATGATATTCTGTGGCCACAAAGAGAACCCATCTCTATGTTTAACTCCTAACAAGCTACTCAGTTCAAGGTCACTAATAAATGAACAATAAAACATTTACCTGGACCAGATATTAAACAATGACTCAATACAAAGAAGAGCAGGAACGTGTCTCACAGGGAACAGGAATGAAATGGCAATTGATGGTGACATCAACAACATGCCCGGAGTACCTATTTGCCACAGATCATAGTTGCCAGTCCAAGTGAAGCAGATTGCTGGAACTTTTTCACTAAGTTTGGAAATTCATTGTGATTGATCCTGTGATTTCAGTCTGTGAGCCCACAAGAAGCATCCAGCGCAGATGTGGGACCTCGCCAAGTACTAAAGACCTGTGCTGATCAACTGGCTGGAGTGTTCACTGAGATCTTTAACCTCTTGCTTTGCCAGTGTGTGGTACCCACTGCTTCAACCAGGCTTCAATTATGCCCGTGTCCACGAAGAGAATGGTGACACGCCTCAATGACTATCATCCAGTAGCACTTACATCCGTGGTGATGAGGAGTTTTGAAACGCTGGTGATGAAGCATATCAACTTCTGCCTGAAAAGCAGCTTAGATCCACTCCAATTTGTCTACTGGAGCAACAGGTCCACAGCCAATGCTATCTTATGGGCTCTTCACTCAACCCTGGGACATCTGGACAGCAAAGGTGCACACATCAGGATGCTCTTTATTGCCTACAGTTCGGCATTCAATACCATCATCCCCTCTAAACTAACCAATAAGCTTCAAGACCTTGGCTCGATACCTCCTTGTGCAATTGGATCCTGGATTTCTTCACCTGCAGACCTTAGTCAGTTCAGATTGGCAACAACATGTCCACCACAATCTCCATCAGCACAGGTGCACCACAAGGCTGTGTGTTTAGTCCCCTGCTCTAACCATTTTAAACTTATGACTGTGAGGCTAAGCACAGCTCCAATGCCATATTCAAGATTTCCAGTGACACCACTGTCTTCGGCCCAATCGAAGGTGGTGGTGAATCAGCATATAAGAGGGAGGCTGAAGATCTGGCTGAGTGGTGTCATAACAACAACCTGTCACTCAATTTCAACAAGACCAAGGAGCTGCTTATACATTTCAAGAGAAAGAAGTCATAGGTCTATGAGCAAGACCTTACTGGAGGATAAAGGTGGAGAGGGTTAGCAACTATAAATTCCTAGGTGTTATTATTTTGGAGGACCAATCCTGGGCCCAGCACGTAACTGCAATTACGAAGAAAGCACGGTATCTGCTCTACTTCCTCTGAGGTTTGTGGAGATACAGCATGACACCTAAAACTTTGACAAACTTCTATAGATGTGCAGTGGAGAGTATACTGACTGGCTGCATCACAGTCTGGAATGAAAACACCAATGCCTTTGAATGGAAAATCCTACAAAAAGTAGTGGATTCAGCCCAGTCCATCATGGGTAAAGCCCTCCCAACCATTGAACACATCCACATGAAACATTGTCACAGGAACGCAGCGTCAGAGATGCCCACCACCTAAGACATGCCCTCCTCTTGCTGCCGCCATCAGGAAGAAGGTACAGAAACCTCAGGTCTTGCATCATCAGGTTTAGGAACCTCTCAACCATCAGGCTCTTGAATCAGTGGGGATAACTTCACTCAACTTCACTTGCCCCATCATTGAAATGTTCCTACCACCAATGGACTCACTTTCAAGGACTCATTTCATGTTCTCGATGTTTATTGCTTATTTATTTATTATTATTTCTTCCTTTTGTATTTGCACAGTTTGTTGTCTTCTGCACTCTAGCTGAATGCCCAAACTGGATGGTCCTTCATTGATTCTGTTATGGCTACTATGCTATACACTTATTTAGTATGCCCACAAGAAAATGAACATCAGGGTTGTATATGTGATACTTATATACTTTGAAAATAAAATTTACTTTCAATTTTGAGCCCCATGCTGTGATAACTCACCTGTTTAAGCAGCACACAACTGAATGTGGCAATGACAACTTGAGGACTGGGAGCAACACAGATAAAAATTTCTGGTGAATGTAGCAGGGGTCAGATGTTGGGTGCTCAGATACAAAGTAATCTCCCTCTCCCCACTATTCCTCTTTCCTGCTGTTCCTCTAACATAGGGCAATTTCCTTAAGCACCAGTGTTCTGAACCCCAGTACTGTAAGTGCTAATGACAATTGCCAAAATCCTATTTTAAGCATGAATCGGTGTGCAAGATACCAGGTAGTCACTTTTAACTCATTTTTATCTTGCTGTGAAATTTGTTTTCAGGAAAGCTGAATGCTTTATATTGTTACACAGAGCACATGTTTAACGACCTATAAGAGGTTGAGGTCAGCTTTCTAAGCAGAGTCACAGAGCCGTACAGCAGAAAAGGGCTCTTTGACCCACCACGAGCATACCAACCCACTTACCTCATTAATTATATGAATCCCACTTACCAGCATTTGGTTCATAGCCTTCTACACCTTGGCAAGTCAAGTTCTTGTCTGGCTATTTCTGAAGTTTTTTAGGGGCTGTTCACTTCACAATGAGTACGTGGTCAATATCAGTTCATGGCCTTCCCTATTGCCACGATGAAGCTATGCTCAGATTGGGGGAGTAACACCTCATATTCCATCCGGGTAGCCTCCAACCTGATGGCATGAACACTGATTTCTCAACTTCCGGTAATTCCGCACACTTTCCCCTTCCCTATTTTACCAGCCCCCATTCTGGTTCCCCTTTCACCACTTCTCTTCTCCTTACCTGCCCATCTCCTCTCTCTAATGTGCCCTTCCTCCCCTTTCTTCAATGCTCCACTGTCCTCTCCTATCAGATTCCTTCTTCTACAGCTCTTCACCTCTTCCACCTATCACCTCCCAGCTCTTACTTCATCCCCATCCCCCACCCACCCACCTTCCTCCTCACCTGTTTTCATCCATATTGTGATAACTTGTTCTCTTTGCCCTCCTCACCACCTGCATGTTCTGGCTTCTCCCCCCTTTCTATCCAGTCGTGATGAAGGGTCTCAGCCTGAAATGTTGACTCTTTGTGGGTATTGCTTGAAAGATCCAACATCTGCAGAATCTCTTGTGCTTAGGACTAGGGAAGATTTCATTTTACCTGAACTATAGCTTTCCCTGTATCTTGGTACACGTGACAATAATGAACCAATTACCAGAGTTGACAGAGCCTTCGACCATATCCCGTCAGTTTGCTTCAAAAGTGGAAGTGGAATCAGAATTGGTCTATTATTATCACTTGCACCAAAGTACATTGAAAAGCTTGTTTTGCATACTGTTCATACAGATCAAATCATTACACAGTGTATTGAGATAGAACAATAACACTGTAGAATAAAGTGTAACAGCTAAAGAGAAGATGCAGTGCAGGCAAACAATAAGATGCAAGAACAGAATGAAGTAAATGAATGAAGTAAAATTGCTATTGAAATATTCCAGTCCAGATAACGCCTGCGTACAACATTCCTTTGGTCAACATCTTCTGGGTAGATCATGAAACCTTCTTTTTCACTTCTTTTGTGTCTTTTACACTTGTTTCTCATCTTGAGTGTGATCCTGAAATGGTTGGAGCCTGTGTTTTGCTGTTTGGAGATCGTTTGGGTGTTCCAGCGCTTTGCAGTCTCCGAGAGGATTCAGGAGGCAGAGGCAGCGTGAATGAATCTTGTGGCAAGAAGATTGCAGGATGATGCACAAGACGATGTTTGACCCCATTTTGCTGATTAAAGTGGTGGGGGCAATTGAAACATCAAGGCAAATACAGAAGTTTGGAGATCGTTTGGGTGTTCCAGTGCTCTGCAGTCTCCGAGAGGATTCCGGGAGACAGAGGCAGCATGCATGAACCTTGTAGCAGAAAAGCTGCAGGGCAGGGCGCAAGCCAATGCTTGGCTCCATTTTGCTCTTTAAAGGTCCAATTGTTCGCCGATTAAGGTGACAAAGGAGATTGAACCTTCGAAGCGAGTACAGAGGGTGGGCGGCGGCTGCTTGCCTTTTGATTGATTGCTCTATACTGGAGAGGGGAAATCATGCTGTGGTACCCGAAGAGCGTTGCCCAGGTTCTTTCTGCACTCTGGATTTGGACTTTGGACAATAGACTCTTTTTTCAGTCTTGTAATTTTTTGTATTCGGTGATTTTTTCACCTATCTTTTTGGGTTTTCTTTGTTTAGGGAGAGGGATTTGGAGGTTGTTGTGCTTGATCCTTTTTGTTCATTTTCTGTGTGGGAAGAGGGATCGGGGGTTGATATGCCTGATCCATCTTGTTCATTTTTTTGTGCGGGAGGAGAGATTTGGGGGTTGATATGCCTGATCTGGTTTGCTCAGTTTTTGTGCAGCAGGAAGGACTTGGGGGTTAGATTATGAACACTCAGTCCTCTTTTATTGTCATTTAGAAATGCATACATGAATTAAGAAATGATACAATGTTTCTCCGGAGTGATATCACAGAAAACAAGACAGACCAAAGACTAACACTGACAGAACCACATAATTATAACATATAGTTACACCAGTGCAAAGCAATACCATAGTTTGATAAAGAACAGACCATAGGCACAGTAAAAAAAAGTCTCAAAGTCCTGAGTCGATCGACTCCCAAGTCCCCGATAGCAGGCAGCAAAAGGGAGAAACTCCCTGCCATAAACCTCCAGGCACCGTCAACTTGCTGATATCTTGGAAGCAGCTGACCCCAGCCGACCCAGAGTCCATCCGTCCGAAAACTCCTAGCTTCCAACCAGCTTCTCCAATACAGCCTCCTGAGCACCATCCTCTGCCGAGCGTCTTTGACCTCTCCCCGGCCACTGAAACACGCAAAGCCGAGGATTTCGGGGCCTTCAGCTCCGGAGATTCCGCTTACCACACAGTAGCAGTGGCAGCGAAGCGGGCATTTCAGAAGTTTTCCAGATGTTCCGTTGTGCTCTCACGTCTGTCTCCATCAAATCAGGATTGTGCACGATCCCCTACTTGACAGATAACAGATAATCATCACCAAAGTGGCCACGCGTGCTGTCGTCGCGCCGCCATCTTCTCCCCCCTCCCTGGAGGGTTGATGCGCCTGTTCCATTTTTGTTCTTTTTTTTGTGGTGAGGTAGGATTTGGGTGTTGATAATTGTACTGCCTTTCTTTTCGTTCTGGGTTTCATGGCTACATGGAGAATTGAAGAATTGCAGAATTGTATACTTTGATACTAAAGGAACCTTTGAACTTATCTGTCTTTATTGAGAGTTGACTCGTGAGGTTAAGGCTGGGTTCCACACTTCCCAAGGACTCCTAGTGAATCTGCATTGTTAGAGATTAGTATCGTATAGCAGGGGGCATTTTGTGAGGGGACCTAAGCCATGAACTTCTTGGCAGTAAGGCCCATCTCATTGAATAAATCAGCAGTAATTTGGAGCTGCTGCTCAGCTGCTGGAGTTGAGGCTTCTGAGAATTGGACCACCTCTAGAAGGCAGTGAATTGATGCGATTAATGTTGTCCACACAAATCCTCCAAGTCCACTGGAATAATAAACAGCCCTCAATGCCATCACCCAGGCCAAATTGCCAGTGTTGGGTCCATGTTGAAATCAGCCACCTCTGTCGGCTAGGCATGTAAAAGGAACATGCTGTCTAACCTGCAAGGCAACTGGCTGCAAGTCCCTACAAAGCCTTGCCAGGGCTGCTGAGGGGATCATTGATTGGGGTCTCTCTCCTACTCATGAGAGATATTTATCAGGCCCCTTGGCATTGTCAACGATCGCTCCCACCTGTCCAACAATATCTTTGACCCCCTACAATCAGGTAGGAGGTATCACAGCATTAGAACAAGAACTGTTGTAAGCTGGGGGTGGGGGTGGGGGTGGTGGATACAGCTTCTTCACTCAGGCTGTAAGACTATTGAACTTCCTGCCACCATCGAGGTCTCATCACGTATGAAGTGCCAGTAGTGTTATACACGCAAACACAAGGAAATCTGCAGATGCTGGAATTTCAAGCAACACACGTAAAAGTTGCTGGTGAATGCAGCAGGCCAGGCTGCATCTATTGGAAGAGGTACAGTCAACGTCTCAGGCCGAGACCCTTCGTCAGGACTAACTGAAAGAAGAGCTATTAAGAGATTTGAAAGTGGGAATGGTGGGGGTCCTTGATGAAGGATGCTGCTTTTCTGTGACAGAGTTCCATGTAGATGTGTTTAATGGTGGGGAGGACATTACCTGTGATAAACTGGACTGTATCCACTACTTTTTACAGGATTTTCCATTTAAGAGCATTGGCATTTCCATATCAAGCTGTGATGCAACCAGTCAATATATTGCCTGCCACCCATCTCTCTCCTTTTTCTCCCTCTGTCCCTCTCATTTTACCCCTTGCCCATCCTCTGGGTTTTTCCCCCTCCTCCTTTTCTTTCTCCCTAGGTAGGCCTCCTGTCCCATGATCCTCTCATATCCCTTTTGCCAATCACCTGTCCAGCTCTTGGCTCCATCCCTCCCCCTCCTGTCTTCTCCTATCATTTTGGATCTCCCCCTCCCCCTCTCACTTTCAAATCTCTTACTAGCTCTTCTTTCAGTTAGTCCTGACAAAGGGTCTCGGCCCAAAACGTCGACTGTACCTCTTCCTATAGATGCTGCCTGGCCTGCTGTGTTCACCAGCAACTTTTATGTGTGTTAGTAGTGTTATACATTTATTTTTAACTTGTATCATATATGCACCTTATTTGTTAATTTATTTATGATAATATTACTTTATGCAATATGTGTGTAAGTCATGTATACTGTGTTGTGCATATTGGTCTGCAGGAACATTGTCTAGTTTGGTGGTATACATGTGAACAATTGAATGACAATGAACTTGAACTTGAATACCTGCAACAATAGTTTTTTTTATTCTCGATTCCAGCATCTGCAATGTTTTATTTCACATTTATTTGCATTGCTTGACATGGAACGTCTGAAACAGATACTCTGTTCCAAGATCTGCCTTGATCAGGAGGACCACAGAAAAGATTTAAAGATATGCTCAAACCCTTCTTTAAGGAAAGGCAACACTCCTACTAATTCCTGTGACTATCTGCCCAGTAACCACACAATGAACAGCATGTGGGATAGTACAGAGAATCTCAGGGTCATGCATAAGGAGCACTCAGGAAGCAATGGAATGTGCCCTCAAACTTTCCCTTCCAATCTATCCCTCCACTTCAATGGCCCTTTCAGCCCCGTCTGTGGAAGAGTCTGCAGATCCCATATTGGTCTCACCAATCAGCTCAGAAATCACGAAGCCTGAGTTGAATCAAGTTATCCTATAACTGCCCATGGAGAAGAAGAGAATTTGTCTAAGTATTGTTTATGGGAGTTTAGTGTGTGCCTATTGGCTGCTTTCCTGTATGTTGTATTAGAGAACTCTGCTGCAAAATAAAAGAGCTTATTTAGCATATGTGAATTCATGGAAAGTGTACAGTAAATGCTTAAAGAAAAGTGGAAGGTATAGCTCTCAGCAAAACCTTGAAAAATCAATGACCTTCCATTCCCATGTATCAGCCAGCTTCTGCTTTCCATCTTTTATCCTATTTTCTCTTCCCAACTCCTCCTGCCTCTTGTGCTCCTTTCTGGATGATTCAGAAGCACTAGCAATAGAGTCAGTAACAATACCTTGCAGTTATATTGCTCTTGCAGTTATTCTGCTCAACACAGAAAATAGCTTCCCATCCATGGACCCTGACTACACTTCTCACTGCCTTGGTAAAGCAGCCAGCATAATCAATGACCCCACCCACCCTGAACAACCTCTCTTCTCCTCCTTCCAATCAGCCAGAAGATACAAAATCCTAAAAGCATATACCACCAGGGTCAGGGACATTTTCAATCCCACTGTTATAAGACAACTAAGTAAGGTCTTTCAAAATTCAATGTAAACTTATTATCAAAGTACATATGTATATGCCACCATATACAAACCTGAGATTCATTTTCTTGTGGACATACAGAGTAAATCCAAGAAACACAATAGATTTACTAAAAGACTGCACCCAAAAGGACGGACAAACAACCAATGTGCAGTAGACAACAAACTGCAAATTCAAATGAGAAAAAAAAGATAAATAAATAAGCAATAATTATCGAGAACATGAGATGAAGAGTCCTTGAAAGTGAGTCCACAGTTTGTGGGAACATTTCAGTGATGGAGCAAGTCAAGCTATCCCCTCTGGTTCAAGAATCTGATGCTTGAGGGGTAATAACTGTTCCTGAACCTGGTGGTGTGCATCCTGACCTTCTTCCTGATGGCAGCAGCGAGGAGCGAGAATGGCATGGGTGGTGGGGGTCCTTGATGAAGGATGCTGCTTTCCTGTGACAGAGTTCCATGTAGATGTGTTTAATGGTGGGGAGGACTTTACCTGTGATAGACTGGACTATATCCACTACTTTTTACAGGATTTTCCATTTAAGAGCATTGGCATTTCCATACCAAGCTGTGATGCAACCAGTCAATATACTGCCTGCCATCCATCTATAGAAGTCTGTTAAAGTTTTAGATATCATACTGAATTTTGGCAAACTTCTAATGAAGTAGAGGAGTTGTCATGTTTTCTCCTTAGTTGCACTTACAGTACATGCTGGGTCCCGGACAGATTCTCCGAAATGATAGCACTGAGGAATTGAAAGTTGCTGAACTTCTCCAACTCTGATTCCCTGATGAGGACTGATTCATAGACCTACAGTTTTCCCTCCTGCAGTCAATAATCAGCTCTTGGGTCGTGCTGATATTGAATGATAGGTTCTTGTTGCAGCACCACTCAGACAGATTTTCAATCTCCTTCCTGAATGCTGATTCATCACCATCTTTGTATCAGGCCACAACAGAGGTGTCATCAGCAAACTTAAATATGACATTGGCCTCACAGTCATAAGTATAAAGGGTGTCGAGCAGGGGGAAAACCACACAGCCTTGTGGTACACCAGTGCTGATGGTAATTGTAGAGGAGATATTGTAGCCAATCTGAACTGACTGGGATCTGCAAGTGAGGAAATTGAGGATACAATTGTTCAAGGAGATATTGAGGCTGAGGTCTTGAAGCTTATTGATTGGCTTTGAGGAGATGATGGTATTGAATGCTAAGCTGTAGTCGCTAAAGAACATTCTGATGTATACATCCAAATGTTCCATGGTTGAGTGAAGAGCCAATGGTATGGAATTTCCTGTGGACCTGATGTGCTGCGAGGCGAATTGGAGTGGAACCAAGTAACTTCTAAGGTAGGAGTGGATATGCTTCATCACCAACCTCTCAAAGTACTTCATCACTGTGGATGGAAGTGGTACCGAACAATAACCATTGAGGTGAGTTACCACATTCTTCTTAGGCATCGGTATAATTGAAACAGGTGAGGAGGGAGGAGAAGATGGCGGCGCGATGCAGTGCACGCGGCCGTTCCGAATGAATATCGATTATGTGTAACTAGGGGTCGTGCATCAATCTGGATTTGATGGGGACAGCTGGGAAGCGCAGAAGAACATCTAGAGAAACTTCTGAAATGCCTGCTTCGCTGCCGCTGTTACTGTGCGATCGAGAATCTCTGGAGATGAAGGCCCCAAATCCTTGGCTTTGTGTATCGTCTGTTGCAAGGACTGGGGTCGAGACGCTTGGCAGAGATGGTGCTCAGTGCATCGGTGTCGGAGAGCTGATCAGAGGCTCGGAGTTTTTCGGACAGATTCGGAGTCGGACTGTGGCCAGATGCATCCGGAATGCTGCATCGGCAAGTTTGCGGCGCTGGAGGTTTACCGTCTGCGTGAGATGATGGGACTTTTGAGAGGCTCTGAGATTTTTACTGTGCCATGGCCTGTTCTTATCAAATTACGGTATTGCTTTGCACTGTTGTAACTATATGTTATAATTATGTGGTTTTTGTTAGTTTGTAAGTCTGTTTGTCATGTGTTTTCATGATATTCTGGAAAAACTTTTTTATCATTTCTTAATGCATGCATTACTAAATGACAATAAAGGGGGCCTCTGCGTCCTCATGATCATAATTATATCTCAGACAGCCCAAGTGAGAGGATGAAGATATCACTGAACAGCCCCAGCCAGTTGATCAGCACAGGTCTTTAGTACTCAGCCAGGTACCCCATCTGGACTGGATGCTTTCTGTGGGTTCACCCTCCTGAAGGATACTTTCACATTGGCCTTAGAGATTGAAATTGTTATGTTTTATAACTCGAGAATCTAATCAAAAGGAAAACACAGGAGCTAGGATACTTGTCTACTTAGTTTTTTGTCCTGATTTTTAGTGAAACGCTCACACATGACGTGGTGATGTAATGACGGATGCCATTCACTAACTTCTTACATACACTCTTCCAAGGCTGCCAGCTGGGTACAGGTATTGCTTTTAGTTGACTTTTCCATGACTAACTCTGCCATCTTCATTAGGGCTATGCCTAGGCATGTCTAGTTCAATGGTATGGATACCCTTGTCGTCCACCCCCCGACTGGTTAGTCCTCATCCAATCAGGTTTCTGCTGTCCTGCCTTGTTTACATTTGAATTCCAGTTCTTACCTAGAGCTTCTTACTCTAGTTATTACTCTAGTTTTATTTCAATGGCTTCCTTCACCTGGACTAGACATGCTTAGACACCATCTCTGATGAAGATGGCAGAGTTTGCCTTCAAAACGTCAGTTAAAATTGGTACCAGTAGCCAGCTGGAAGCCCAGGAAGAGTTTATTCGTAATATACACTGGGAAAGCACTAGATTTTTTTCCTTATATATAACTCATAATGAATTACGTAAACAAAGAATGCTTAATCTGTTGCAGTGGGGCATAGGGAGCGGACCCACGTGCAGGACACTGGCATGGAGAGCTGGTTAGGATTCTTACATGGACTTGAATGTTGACCTGGACTCAGAGCCTGGACTTGGACACCAAGCCTGGACTTGGATTTGACTTGGACACCGAGCATTTGGACTTGGATTTGTCTTGGATTCAGAGCCTGGAGTTGGACACTGAGCCTGGACTTGGACTTGGAGCCACAAAATCAAACAACAACAAACAATTCGTATTGTGGCTCGGAGGAGCGACGAGGAGCCTGCAATACTCAGCCGGACGCAAGACAACAAAACAAACAATGACAAACATTCATATCTTGACTCCAGGTAGCACATGAAACGGCAAATGGCCAGCAAAACTCAGCTGGACGACAGGCTCTCAACTCCACTTAGGAACTGCGGACAACAGGCTCTCGACTCGACTTAGGAACTGTGGGCAACAGGCTCTCGACTCGACTTAGGAACTGTGGATGGCAGGCTCTTGACTCGACCCAGGAACTGCTGAGGTGCTGAGTAGATGTAAGCTGGAGTTTTTATGCTGCCAGTTCAAATGAGGATCAGGTGCCCTAATCAAGGAGCCCAGTGGAACACAGGGAAAAGGAAATTAACTGAAATGAGGAGTCAACGGACCGGACCGTAACATAATTATGCAATATATTATTAATTTTACTCAAATATCACTGAAATTTTAAATGCACTACACTCTGCAGGTACAGATGCCACTCCAAAAATAAGCCTATTATAGCGATAACGCCCACTGTGAGTGTTTATGGAGAGAAATACTGACTCTTCTTCCTTCTCCATCTGTAGGTAGGCCTCAGCTAAGTCCACTTTGCTGAAGTGTTTCCCCTCCAGAATGGTTTCCAAAGATATCCTCTATCCTGAGCAGAGGGTATTAATTTACTTTCAGTACTGGGTTGATAGCAACCTTAAAGTCATCACAGGTCCTGACAGATTGATTCCTGACTGCAACTCAAGCGCATTTCTGGGTGCTGTTTCCATTGATGCAGCAATTTCAACTGCTGTTTTAAATGTGAGTTGTGCTTCAGTTAGGAGCCATTTTTGAATATTTTCTTGTAAGATTCCACAGACTAAATGATCTCTCAGTGCATCATTAATCCATCACTGAATTGACAATGCACAATTTCTTCAGTTCAGCTGAAATGGACTCCACTTCCTGTTGATTCTGCTTATGAAACCTAAAGTGTTCTGCAATCAACAATGGTTTTGTTTCTAAATGTTTCTGCATTACATTCACAATATTAGCAAAGCTCATTTTGGCTGGTTTGGTTGGAACAGTTAAACTTCTGAGCAAACTGTATGCTTTTCCGCCTTTTGCACTCAGCAAAACTGTCACTCGTTTTTCATTGGCTATTTCATTTGCTTCAAAATACTGCTCAATTAATTCTGTATACCACATCCAGTTATCGATTGTGCAAATGAATGAATCTTTTTTTCCAATGTAGCCAGTCATTTCTGCTTTTTTTTTAATAAATTTATGATTATTAGCACCTAGTACTCTCTGTTTACGACCCCATAAATTTTGTCTATTTTCTGCCTTTTATTAATTTGACCATCTCTGTCCCCTTCTGAAGAAACATGTGCTGCACTTTTTTTTAAACTCAGAAGTCTCTCCCCTTTCTGTAGAAAAAAATGTGCTGAGCTCTCTTCTTAAATTAAATGTCTCGCTGCACTTCAATTGGTCGGTAGTCATCTCGGGTTTATTTTAAAACTTACTTGTTGCTAATGTTATGTTTTGTAACTCCAAAAACTAATTGAAAGAAATACATAGGAGACAGGGATAACTCATGAGTGTTTAGTTTTACTTTAGTGAAATGCGCACTTATGATGCGGTGTGGAATGACGTATCCATTCACATACTTTAACATATAACCCATAATGAATTATGTAAACAAACAAAGAATGCTTAATCAAACAATATACTTACAATATTACTCAAATATTTAGTACACAACAGGCACGGCATTTTTATTTAACACTATTTTACCCTTGATGTGTTTGAGTTTTCCATTGCCAGCCTTAAACACTGCTGTGGCATCATATCAGCAAAGCTCATTTCTGGTGATTTGGTTGGAACAGTTAAACTTCTAAACAAACTGTATGGTTTTCCACCCATTGCACTCAGCAACACTGGCACTCGTTTTTCATCAGCTATTTCATTTGGTTGAAAATACTGCTCAATTCGTTCAGCACACATCATCCAGTTATCTGTTGTGCCATCAAACATGTCTGTCTTTCTGATATAGCGAATCATTTGTGCTTTTTAAAAAACTTACTATTATTATAATCACCTGGTACTCACTGTTTGCGAACTCATGGCTGTACTGGTTGCTTGTTAATTTATCCATTTTCTGTCTTTTTTTAAACTCGCACAGATCTCCCTCCTTCCAAAGAAAAATGTGTTGAGCTTCAATAGGTAGGTAGTTATACATCATTACTCCACTACGTCAATAAAAAAATGAGAAAAAAGAACTAAGTAGACAAGTTTCCTGACATCTGTGGTTTGCTTTTGATTAGTTTTTGGAGTTACAAAATGTAACAGTGGTGATGAGGAACTTTTAAAATGAACCTGAGATAACTTCCACCCCTCCCCCTGCAATCTTGTAACTATGACCCTTCATTCAAGATTCACCCAGCAGTGTAAACATCTCAATATTTATCCTGACAAGCCTCCTGAGGACCCTATATGTGTCAATAACATTTTTCTAATCTTCAGAAAATATAGATCCAATCTTTTTATCAGCTGATGATAGGACTGCCTTCCTATTCCAGGAATGTAGAATAGTGAGCTGAATTTGCTGACTGAGGAAACTGGGGACCAAGTGGAACAGCTTGAAATGAATGGTAGGTCTTTTTGGTCTGAATTGAGAAGAACTGATTTCACACAAAAGCTGGTGAACCTTTGGGATTCTCTACCCCAGATTCTTAGTCATTGTGTTTATCTAAAGCAGAGATAAACAGCATTGAGGAGATTAAAGGAAAAGTTCAGTTTCAGTGTGCATCTTAATGAAAGGTAGTTCAAATATCAAGTTTATTGTTATATGTGCACACACAGAGAGATGTGGGTGCAATGAAAACTTCTGTGATGCAGCATCACAGGCGCATGGGTCCAGACAACACAGAACACAAGCTACATATAAATTATGCATAAAGTGAAAAAAAAGACTGCAAAGCAAGACAGTAATCTGAAAGAAACAGAAACAAATCCATGGAAGTGTAAGAGGTGGTCCATCAATTTCTGTTCATGGAATAGCATTAGGGGTGTACAGGTTGTGTCTGAAACCTGACAGTTGTAGGAAGGTAGATGTCCCAGAACCAGGTGGTATGAGACTTTAGGCTTCTGTGCCTCCTGCCTGATGATAGCTATTAGAAAGGTGCATGTTCTGTATGGGGAAAAGGCTGAAAGACCTGCTCCTGCTCTTGTGCTTGTGGCATTGCCTGTTGGATCCACCCAGGGGAGGAGGCGCCAGAGGCAATGTGGAAGAGAACAGAGGTATGGCAGTTGCACTGGAATCTGTGCTGGGTTAGGGGCTGGCCCCTGAAGGTCGGCTCTCCCATCGATGATGCTCCCTAGTGTTCTCTCCCTGGAAGAGAAGCTGGATTTCCTTCACCTGCAGCTGACCCAGCGTGAGACCTCCTGATTTGCTTTTGTCTATGGCCTACCCAGTGCAAGGTGAGGAACTGCTGTGTGCTTGATCTTACAGAAACATGGCTCCAAGACAACATCCCATGCACCACCAATCTTCAGGCCATGCCACTCAGGAACTTCTGCTAATATTATTTTGTGACTTTACGTGACTCACAACTACTTGTGCTATGTGTTGTGCCTGACTGCGTGCACTGTGTTTTCAACCTTGGCCCCAGAAAAAATGCTGTTTCGTTCAGCTGTATACATGTGTCTGGTTGAACAACAATTAAACTTGAACTTGGACTAATTTGGAGGAATATTTAAGAGGGACTAAAGAATTGAATCTAACAATGTTGTGAGGGGCAATTGAAATCTTGGTCAAATAAGTGACTGCTCAGAAACGAAGGGAGGGAGAGGGAAGTGGAGATTTAAAGAGGAATTCCAGTCCCTGATGCTTTCAACAGCAAATGGCAGGGCAAAGCAACTGGGTGAGTGTTGTGAACAGCTGTCAGCAGGGGTTTTGATGGCCAGTGAAAGTCCAAAAGATGGGAGTGGTGAGATCATGGGAAGATTTAACCCCACTGTTAGCTACGATTGACTGAGGTGGTTGATAACTTATCAGAAGCATCCTCTAACATCCAGTAATGGGTGTAGCATAGCAGTTGGCATGATGCTACCACAGCTCAGAGTGTCGGAGTTCGAAGTTTAATCCTGGCATGCTCTGTAAGGACATACTGGTAGATTAAGTGGTCATTGTACGTTGTCCTGAGAATTGGTCAGGGTTAAATTGGGTTGTCGGAGGTTGTTGGGCAGTATGGCTCAAAGGACCAAAGGGCCTGTTCTGTGCTATTTTTCTAAATAAACAAACAAACAATGAATGAATAAATAAATAAAACTTTAGAAGAGGGAAAACACATCATAGCTCAGGCAATGACTATAGTGGAAAAAATGGAAAACTGAAAGAAAAACAGAAAGTCATCAGGCCAGGCAGCATCTGTGGAAACAGAAATTGTGTGCAATTTGTCACAATAACGAAAGGCAACAGAAACACGAGATTGCAGATGCTGGAACCTGGAGCTTGCTGGAGGATCTCAGTGGGTCGAGCAGCATCCACGGGGAGGAAGGAATTGTCAGGAGTTCTCCACCAGACAGAGAGAGATGAGGTAGTTTTCAGGAGGGGTGGAGTGATGGGGTGGGGGGAGTGATGTAAAACCAAAGGAATGTCTGCGTAGGGCAAGTCAAAATGGTTTAATGGAACCAAGCAGTTGCTCAGGGGAAATATTTGTATTTTGAAACTGTTAAGATCAACTTGGAAACATTTCACATTGCTGAGTGTCCTTAAAATTAAAATTAAAGTAACTCTCCCTGAAGTGAGAGAGATTAAATTACTCCCTCCCAGCTCCCTCGCATTACTTATTTCGACATTCATCAGCCTTACCCCCTCCTCCCTATCTGGGTCACTTTGGAGAAGCCTACGTATCATATGGAGATTCAGTGTCCAAATAAAAAGCACGACTGCAGTTAATAGGGAGCTAAACAGCAGGCAATAAATAAAGAAACTTTCCATTTAGCTGTGAAAAGGTATCCTATTAAGTACGTATAGCCACAGGCGAGTTTCTCTACTTCCCAGACCTTTCTCGAAATTGCTCTGACAGTTCGAGGTGCTGTGGAGTGGTATCCAGGACAATTACAAGGCCTCCATTCAAGCATCTGTGGTGATGGTAACTGTTGATAAGGTTTAAGGAGAATAATGGGGAGGGAGGCAAGTGATAATAGGCTGTTGAATGGATGGAATGATGTATCATTGCTTAGTGCCTCCAGACAGTGCAGGTAATTCAAGGTATTTTCTCTATCTCTCATCACATAAAAATATTCCACGTTTGCACTTTCAAGGGATGTCACGTTTGCTCTTGGTTAATAATAGGTTTTGTGATTCAGGCATTTAAAAGAGAGAGAGTGAGAGAGAGAGAGAGAGAGAGAGAGAGAGAGAGAGAGAGAGAGAGAGAGAGTGAAAAGAGGAATTTGCTTGACTTTGTGCTATATGAAATTAAGGACCTTGAACTGGGCTTCAATTAGTTTGAAAAATTACCAGAAAAAATCTGGTTTGAAAGCTATAGATTTCTAATTTATTTGTTTTTAAAATCTGATTTAACCTCGCACACTTGATTGGAACAGATACAAGTTTAGATCACATAATACATTGTGTCTGAGATCCACAGATCGAATCAGTTTCCGAAGCAGGGAAAAATGACTCTCTTTAACAGATCCTTTCATGATATCCCATTGTGCAATGAAGTAATTTTGGAGTGTAATCACTACTGTTGTGATCAAAGGTGTGCAGCAGCAAATTTACGCCAATTTGGATAATGAGAACACAGCAAGTGTGACATAGTAAGTCACTGGATAATTAGTGACTGGCAGCAGAAAATGATTGGTCAGGACATAGAGAATCATAGAATAAATGAAGGCATGATATCGAGCATATACCCTGTGGACTGAAAAGCATAATTCAGTGCTGGTATCCCTATGACAGTCACAGATTGTCACAGAAAGCTATAGCACAGAAACAGATCCTTCAGCCCATCAGTCTTTGCTAACCATCAACTGCACACACACTCAACTTCCTTGATTCCTATGTTTCATTCTCCCGACAGATTTTACAACTCATCTACATATTACTGTGGCTAATTCATTTATATGGTCATTGAAAGGAGACCAGAGAACCCATAGGATGTCACAGTGAGAATGTGCAAGCTTTACACACAGTCAACACCCAAGGCTGGGATTGCACTTGGGTCTCTGGAGCTTTCAACATTCATTTCTTATCAAGATTCAAGATACATTTATTATCAAAGAATGTATAAATTATACAACCAAGAGATAATCTGTAGATGCTGTAAATCCAAGCAGCACATGCAAAATGCTGAAGCAACTCAGCAGGCCAGGCAGCGTCTATGGGAAAAAAGCACAGTCGATGTCTTGGCCCGAAAAGGTAACTATGATTTTTTCCATAGATGCTGCCTGGCCTGCAGAGTCTCTCCAGCATTTTGTGTGTGTTGCATAAATTATAAAACAGTGAGATTTGCTTGCTTGATGGCAGCCACAAAGAAAGAAACCCGAAAGAACCCAATTAAAGAGAGAAATAAATAAAAGAGCAACACTCTATGCGCAAGAGAAAGAAAAAAATGAAAATCATGCAAACAATTGAAGTGAACAACAGTATTCTGAACCAAAAATGAGTCCTCAGACCCAAACCCTGGACCAGCCCAGAGTAGGCCCAAAGCATATTAGTGGGCCTGCGCACAGCAGCCTCAGCGCCATGACGATGACCATCGTGGAGAGCGAGCGAAATTGGCTTTCGTCCTGACTGACACCCTGTCATTTCAGTCTATCCGGACCAGCATTTAAATTGACCCAGCAATGGAACAGTGAGAGGCTCCGCACCCTGAAGGGAGGAGTGAAGATCACGGAGAGGGAGCGAAACCTGCTCTCTCCTCTGTTCTGGGCCAGCGATTAAATTGTCAAAGCAGTGTAAGGTACTTCTCATTAGAACCTGGCTACTGCGAAAGGCTCCAGAGTCACTAGACAAGCTTTTGAGATCAGCTCAGTGCTCAGAGTAATCCAACTTCGCACCTGGGCCAGTCGAATGAACATCGGAACTTCTCTGCCTGGGACCCGACTCCTCCTTTTGGCGACCAGAGCAATCCAACCTCGCTCCTGAGGCATCAGAACTCCATCTGCAACGCACCTCCTCGGCTCACTCCCCGAATTCACTTCACCACCACTCGCCCCTTCACTGTTTGCGGCAATAATTTGACCTCAGCAAAGGTATTTTTAGTGATGTTTTAGTCAGATTTCTTTCCCTCAATGCAGTGCCCTGGGATCATTCACTACTCCATGAGAGGGTAAATGAAGCCTCATTTTAACTTTTTATTCAATAACAGAATTGCCACACATCCTGTTGAGTCCATAGCAACTGGGGGATCTCAGTGAGTCAGGCAGCATCAGTGGAAATAAATAAACAGATGATGTTTCTGGCCAAGAGAATTCTTCAATGGAGTCCATGCTGACTCATGGCACAGCAACAAAACAAAAAGCGTCAGCTCGTCAGGCAGCCTCTGCAAAATGAGAAACAGGGTCAATACTTCATATTTATGATCTTTTGTCAAAACTAGATCATAATTTCCAGCACATAGAGTGTTTTGCTTCAGTGCCGGTAGTGAAATCCCATGAGTTCCATCCTGCCACTCTGTCACCGTCACCTTGCAAATCCTTCTTCCCCAAGACCCTATCTAATTCCCCTTTGAAGGTACTGATTCTTCTTCCACCATCCATCTGTAACCATGTTCTGTGCATGTACTTTTTTTTCCCCTCAAATTCTCTCTTGTACCTCCAGTCAATTTTATATCGGTCTTTGCAGTCCTGTCTGAAATGAGAATAGCTTCTGTCTATTTACCATGTCTATACCACTCATTATCTTGTACACTTCTGTCAAGACTCCTGTTTGCTCCAAGAAAGCTGTCTCAGTTTTTCCAGTAGCTGTAATCCCTCATCCCTGGCATCACTCCCATAAATCTTGCATCCTTCCTAACATGTAGTGAGCAGCACCAGGACACAGTTCTGAAGTAGTGGTCTAAACAGTTTTATACAGATTTAACACAATCTTTTGGATTTTAGGTTTCTGTTTTAGAACCCTGGGACTTTAGTCCTTTTCTTTAGTCCTTTCTGAAAGCCAACAGCTCCGATACTGGTGTTTTGCACCCGAGTTCTAGGAGATACAGTAAATAAAAACAACAAACATTTGTTCCAGCTCTCCTTTTGTAAAACAATTTCTATTTTCATTCCACTCAGTCATATATATTGAGTTGTTGGGGCTTCCGTTCCACTCTACCCCTATCAAATGAGCCCCTGGCCTTTGTGATTGTTCTGTGCAGCCATCAGTACCGAGACCAGGCTGCCTCCACTGGGTTCTCAATCTCTGCCCAGAAAGAGAACATACCTGGAATGCATCGCACAGTCCATGCATGCGTCCAGATAAGGGACGGATCATTTAAAATTGCTGCTCGGAGAAATTTCTTTTTGCAGAGGGTAGTGAATCTGTGGAATTTTGTAGTGAAGGCCGGATTGTTGGCGCTATTTAAAGTGTTTGCTGATATTTTTGTTATAGATTAATTACAAAGGGATCTGGTGCAGTGACAGAGACAAGAAGTGGAATAGATTAGCTGTGATCAACACCATCGTGCTACTGGATCTCTGACTTTCTCAGTGGAAGACCACAGTTACCAAGGATCAGTAATAGCATCTCTTCACCGACAATAAACACAGGCACACCTCAAGGATGGGGTGCTTAGCTCACTGCTCTACTCTCTCTACACCCTTGACTGTATGGCTAGGTGGAGTTCAAGTGGCATCTATTAATTCACTGATGAGAGCATTGTTGTTGGTGGAATCTCAGATCATGATGAGGAGTTGTACAGCAATGAGATAGATTGGTTGGTATGGGGGATTTATAGGACTGCTGGGCACCTCAGAGTGACAGTGATGACTGTGTAATAATTTGAAACTGTAATTAGTGTGTTTTATGAAGTCTTGTAATATTGTGTGACATCTTGTTGGTGTGATATTGTAATCATTTCAATAAACTTCTGTAAAATTATTAGGTTGGCTGGTTGAGTAGTGTAGCAACAACTTTATACTCAACATTAACAAGTCCAAGGAATTGATTCCACCAACACACATCAAAGTTGCTGGATGAACGCAACAGGCCAGGCAGCATCTGTAGGAAGAGGTACAGTCGACGTTTCAGGCCGAGATCCTTCGTCAGGACTAACTGAAGGAATAGTTAGTAAGAGATTTGAAAGTGGGAGGGGGAGGGGGAGATCCAAAATGATAGGAGAAGACAGGAGGGGGAGGGATAGAGCCAAGAGCTGGACAGGTGATTGGCAAAGGGGATATGAGAGGATCATGGGACAGGAGGTCCGGGAAGAAAGACAAGGGGGGGGGGACCCAGAGGATGGGCGAGGGGTATAGTCAGAGGGACAGAGGGAGAAAAAGGAGAGTGAGAGAAAGAATGTGTGTATAAAAATAAATAACAGATGGGGTACGAGAGGGAGGTGGGGCATTAGCGGAAGTTAGAGAAGTCGATGTTCATGCCATCAGTTTGGAGGCTACCCAGACAGAATATAAGGTGTTGCTCCTCCATCCTGAGTGTGGCTTCATCTTTACAGTAGAGGAGGCTGTGGATAGACATGTCAGAATGGGAATGGGATGTGGAGTTAAAATGTGTGGCCACTGGGAGATCCTGTTTTCTCTGGCGGACAGAGCGTAGGTGTTCAGAAAAGCGGTCTCCCAGTCTGTGTCGGGTCTTGCCAATATATAGAAGGCCACATCGGGAGCACCGGACGCAGTATATCACCCCAGCCGACTCACAGGTGAAGTGTCGCCTCACCTGGAAGGACCGTCTGGGGCCCTGAATGGTGGTAAGGGAGGAAGTGTAAGGGCATGTGTAGCACTTGTTCCGCTTACAAGGATAAGTGCCAGGAGGGAGATCAGTGGGGAGGGATGGGGGGGGACGAATGGACAAAGGAGTCGCGTAGGGAGCGATCCCTGCGGAAAGTGGGGGGGCGGAGGGAAAGATGTGCTTAGTGGTGGGATCCCGTTGGAGGTGGCGGAAGTTACAGAGAATAATATGTTGGACCTGGAGGCTGGTGGGGTGGTAGGTGAGGACCAGGGGAACCCTATTCCTAGTGGGGTGGCGGGAGGATGGAGTGAGAGCAGATGTACGTGAAATGGGGGAGATGCGTTTGAGAGCAGAGTTGATAGTGGAGGAAGGGAAGCCCCTTTCTTTAAAAAAGGAAGACATCTATAGTGTCTTTCTTCCCGGACCTCCTGTCCCATGATCCTCTCATCTCCCCTTTGCCAATCACCTGTCCAGCTCTTGGCTCCATCCCTCCCCCTCCTGTCTTCTCCTATCATTTTGGATCTCCCCCTCCCCCTCCCACTTTCAAATCTCTTACTAACTCTTCCTTCAGTTAGTCCTGACGAAGGGTCTCGGCCTGAAATGTTGACTGTACCTCTTCCTAGAGATGCTGCCTGGCCTGCTGCGTTCACCAGCAACTTTGATGTGTGTTGCTTGAATTTCCAGCATCTGCAGAATTCCTGTTATTTCCAAGGAATTGATTGTGGACTTCAGGAAGGGGAAGTAGGGAGAACACACTCAATTTCTCAATGAGGGGTCAGTGATGGAAAGGGTGAATAACTTTAAATTCCTGGGCATCAGCTTCTGGGAAGGTCTACTGTATCTTGGGTTCAGCAGACTGATGCAATCATGAAGAAGTCACAACAGTCTATGTCATTAGGAGCTTGAGGAGATTTGGTAGGTCACTAAAGGCTCAACTACTACAGCCTAGAAAGAAGAAAGTTGATAGCAGGATATAAAATAGAAGGAATAAAATACACCAAGAATAATACTGTACATCAAGACAATAGATGGGGCTAAACTGAAATTACTGTCCAATTAAGTCGCTGGAAGTGCTCAGTTGGTTGCGCAGAACTGAAACGGTAACTCTTCCTGCAGAAGCTGACTGACTTGGTGAGTACTAACAGCACTTTTTTGTTTTCATTTTAGTTTCAACATCTGCTGGATTTTTAATGATTTTTTTAAATCAGCAGAACATATGTTTCCGTAGTGGTGATAATGCCCTAGGTGCAAACTGAAAATCTGATGGAATTGTAAATGTAGGGTAATAGAGGAATTTGGAAAACAAAAATTTTGACAGGAAAGTTAGAATACTGCCAAGGTGGGCTTCAGCAGAAGAAAATGTGCTCCCGAGCAGAGTTTTAAAGGTTGCTTGGAGTTTTATACATATTGGTGTGTAGGTGGTACACAAGAGGAAGGGTATTAGTTCAAGCAGTAAATTGATAAATTAATTTATTATTGTCACATGTACAGAGCTAGAGAGAAAAACATCTTGCATTTGTACGGGGTCTCTTTTTTTGTATATTAAATTTAAAATGGCTTCTTTGTTATGTTAATCTTTTAAATTGCTGCGTATGTGGATTCAAATGGCTTCTATGTTATGTTAGATACTGAGAAAGTCTCTCCCTAGACATTTGCTTGGGTTAATACAGACAGCAGGGTGCTATTAGCCAATGGGTATTCATGTTATTGTTCTTCCGGTGATAATGCTGTCTCATATGACTGGGAATAGGGGTTTTTGGAGACGGAGAGGACGGCTCCGATCGATCACTCCGGGTGGTCCCAAGCCGCAAGTCGACGGGGTCTGGGCGGTCCTGAGCCGTGAGTCGACAGGATCCGGGTGGTCGTCAGGAATTTCTGAGCTCCAACTTGTGCACGAAGAACTTGGACTTTGATAAGTCTGGCGCCTTTTCTTTCCCATTACTTCCTTTTCTGTATCGAACTTATATTAATTTCATAGACTTAGTAATACCTATGAAGTGTACTTGGTAAAACGTACTGTGTGTGCTGGCTGATGATTGATGTTTGGGATTGATTCGGGTGGCAGTGGTACAGCAACCGACTCAGCGGGAAGCGTTCAGGCCGGTGCTGGGCGGGATTTCCCCGAGACATATATGAGCCAATATAGGTGAGTGTTACACATGCCATTCATACAGAGCAATTCATTGCTACAATGCATTTTAGAAATAGAAGGTAAAAAAGTAACAGAGTGCAGTAAAATGGTTACAGTTACAAAGAAGTGTTGTGCAGGCTGATAATAAGGTATAAAGTCACAATGAGGTAAATTGTGAGGCCAAGTGTTCATCTCCAAATATTCTTATAGCGGCAGGATAGGGGATGCCCTTGAGTTTGGTGGTACATGCATTTAGGCTTTGATGCAAAGGTGGAAGAGAGTGAACGTCCAGGCTGAATGGCATTTTTGATTACACTGGCTGCTTTACTGAAGCAGTAAGAAGTTTAGACAGAGCCCCTGGAGCCAAGACTGGTTTCTACGATGTGGTGTCCACAACTCTGCAGATTTTTGCAGTCACAGGCCGAGTAGCTTGTATAGTCAGCCATGATGCATCCAGATAGGATGCTTTCTCTGGTGCAGTGATAAAGAGTAGTGAGAGACAGAGGTGACATGTCAAATATCTTTTGCCTCCTGAGGAGGCAGAGACACTGGTCAATGGGGATGAAATATAATGCGCTATTGGTGATGTTCAGTCCTAGGAACCTGAAAATTTTCAAATCTCGACCTTAATATCATTGACGTAAATAGAAGCATTTGCACTATGCCATTCCAGAAGTCAATGACCAGCTGACATTGAGGGAAAGGCTGTTGTCATAATGCCATGTCACTAGGGTCTCTATTTCCTTCCTGTATACTGACTCATCATTATTTGTGATACGGCTCACTACGATAGTATCATCTGCAAATTTGTAGATGCAGTGAATGAGAGCAGAGTATGTCCACACAGTTGTGAGTGCGTAGTGAGCAGAGAAGGGAGACTGAGCATGCGGTCAGTTGTGCAGACAGACTGTAGTTACCTGCACTGCACAATATTGATGCTCATCGTCTGATGAAGCAGAAAGCTCCCCACTCTGTCACCACCTCCCTATTTCAATATGTACACAATGTTTTAAAAAACTTGAAATAAAAGCAAAAAATATCAGATGGCATCTGACAACTGCAATCATTTATTACCATGAATTCACAAAGCCTGTGCGTTGATATTTCAGCAGAAACTCCCTATTAATTGTATCACCACAATCAGCATGTGTTAAGCTGTGTCAAGCAGGTTATCCGTTTAATGTTACCTGCCTATTTTGTGAGGTACTAATGAGTTGTCAGTTTCTGTTCTCTAGAATAACTCAGTATTTACTGAGTTAATGGGATTCCAGATAGAAATCATGTGTTTGAACAAACACTGTGCATGCATCTGCTTGTAGTAGCTGTATTTCATACATAAAAATGTTCTCTGGGTGATAGATAGGATTCTTATCTATGGATAGTAGCAGACAAATTCAGTCAGATGTGCTACATGCAATTGTTTGCTGAGACAGATATTACCAGACTCTTGGAGATGAACACCCGATTGAATCTATTTGTCAGCGGACACGGGATTCTGGGTATAAAACACAAATGTCAGAAGGTGATTTATATTGCAAATGGTGAATCTTTTATGGCTTCACAATAGTTCACAGAATTATCATGCAGGTCACTGTCTCCAATCTCTACCCTTTTCCTTTCCAGCCTTCTGTCTTTCACAGGCACCAGCCCCTCTTCTGGAAATTCTTGACCATGTATGAATCCTGGGTCTGGTCTACTGGGGGTATTTGGGGATGTGGGGGTTACAATAGCTAGGTGAGGAGGGGCAAGTAACAGTCAGTCCCAATCCTCTTTTTATCCACGATCTGCACTTCTGTGCCTCATCCAACTCTTGGAGATGCTAAATGGTCTCTGCTGATCCCTTGGGATGGGTGTAAAAGCTCTATTGGAAATACTTTAGAAAGGAGCAGGAAAATTGTACTGGTGTGCTGACCATTGTGCAAATTATTTGCTGCATTTCCTACAGCACTATAACATCGTGAAGTACTTTGTGTGAAATGGGACGGCACAGTGGTGCAGTTAGTACAGCTACTGCATCACAGCTCCAGAGTGCCGGCTTTGATCCTGACCTCAGATGGGTGCTGTCTGCGTGGAACTTACAAACTCCCTCTGACTTCATGAGTTCCTCTGCGTGCACTAGTTACTTACCACATCCCAAAAACATGCAGGTTGGTAAGTTCATTGGCTGCTGTAAGTTGCCCACTGTAAGCGGGAGAATATAGAGACACAGAAAGCAGGAACAGATCCTTCAGCCAGCTAGTCTGTGCCGAACCATTTAAACTGCCTACTCCCGTTGACCTGCACTGGGACCATAGTCCTCCACAACTCTGCCGTCCATGTACCTGTCCAAACTTCTCTTAAGCGTTGAAATCGAACACGAATGCACCACTTGTGCTGGCAGCTCTTTCCACACTCTCACCACCATCTCCCCCTCATATTCCCCTTAAACTTTTCACCCTTAATTCATGACTTGTAGTTGTAGTTCCACTTAGCCTCCATGGAAGGATCCTGCTTGCATTTACCCAGTCTATGCCCCTCATAATTCTGTATACCTCTATCAAATCTCCGCTCAGTCTTCTATGTACCAAGGGATAAAATCCTAACCTATTCAATCTTTCTTTATAACTCAGGGCCTCCAGTCCTAGCAACATCCTTGTAAATATGGGGTGAGTTAATGGGGATGTGGGGAGACTAAAATGATATCAACAGGACTGATGTTTAAGGATGGTTAAGGGTTGATGTAGACTTGATCAATTGAATGGTCTGATTCTGCGCTGTATAACTCAATGTCTCTAAGACATTGCAAAGTTGTGAAAGCATGAAATACAAGTTACTTCTGCTAAAGCAAATGGATATTAACAATAATGTGAAACGCGGGTAATTTCTTATTCCTTTTCAAAGCCTAGGGACACGGAAGTAGAGAGATGAATTAAAATGTCAAAAGATTTTCTCCATCAATCATATGCACATTACAACATTGTAGGAGAGTGGAATTGGAGAAGATTTAATGAATTCCTGCCCATTACAAGTCGTCCTCACACTTGAGTATGCACACCAGAAATGTTGTCCGAAGAAAAGATAGCATTTGGAACATAAATTAAACAAAATGTTCCAATTACGATCCAACACCCCCAAGTCTTCACATTCTATATTCTGCTCTCTGTGACTTTTACTCCCCGCATTCAGATCTCTGTGATTACTACTCTCTGCACTCAGCTCTCTGTGATTTTAACTCTGCGCACTCTGATCTCTGTGATTTTTACACTCCGCACTCTGATCTCTGTGAATTTTACTCTCTACACTCAGCTCTCTGTGATTCTTACTCTCTGCAATCTGCTCTCTGTGATTCTTACTCTCTGCGATTTTTACTCCCTGCACTCAGCTCTCAGTGATTTTCACTCTCTGCGCTTTGCTTTCTGTGATTTTTACTCTCTGCATTCAGCTCTCTGTGATTTTTACTCTCTGCACTCTGTTCTCTGTGATTTTTACTCTCTGCACTCAGCCCTCTGTGATTTTTACTCTCTGCACTCTGATCTCTGTGATTTTTATTCTCTGCAATCTGTTCTCTGTGATTTTGATTCTCCGCACTCTGATCTCTGTGATTTTTACTCTCTGCACTCTGCTCTCTGTGATTTTTGCTCTCTGCACACTTCTCTCTGTGATTTTTACTCTCCACACTCTGCTCTCTGTGATTTTTACTCTCCGCACTCTGCTCTCTGTGATTTTTACTCTAAGCACTCTGCACTTGTGATTTTTACTCACTGCATTCTGCCCTATGTGATTATTACTCTCTGCACTCTGTTCTCTGCGATATTTGCTCTTTGTACTCAGATCTCTGTGATTTTTATTCTCTGCACTCCATTCTCAGTGATTTTTACTCTCCGCACTCTGCTTCCTGTGATCTTTACTCCACGTACTCTGCTTTCTGTGATTTTTACTGTCCGCATCCTGATCTCTGTCATTTTTACTCTCTGCACTCTGCGCTCTGTGATTTTTACGATCTGCACTCTGTTCTCTGTGATTATTACGCTCCACACTCTGCTCTCTGTGATTTTTATTCTCTGCACTCTGATTTCTGTGATTTTCACTGTCTGCATTCTGTCTCTGTGATTTTTACTCTCTGCACTCTGCTCTCTGTGATTTTTACTCTCCGCACTCTGATCTCTGTGATTTTTACTCTCTGCACTCTGCTCTCTGTGATCTTTACTCTCTGCCCTCAGCTCTGTGTGATTTTTACTCTCTGCAGTCTGATCTCTGTGATTTTTACTCTCTGCACTCTGCCCTCTGTGATTATTACTCTCTGCACTTGGTTCTCTGCGATTTTTCCTCTCTGCACTCTGATCTCCATGATATTTGTTCTCTACAATCCGTTCTCTGTGATTTTTACTCTCCGCACTCTGATCTCTGTGATTTTTACTCTCCGCACTCTGTTCTCTGTAATTTTTACTCTCTGCACTCTGTTCTCTGTGATCTTTACTCTCCGCACTCTGCTCCCTGTGACCTTTACTCTACGTACTCTTCTCTCTGTGATTTTTACTCTCCGCACTCTGTTCTCTGTGATTTTTACTCTCTGCACTCTGTTCTCTGTGATTTTTACTCTCTGCACTCTGCTCTCTGTGATTTTTACTCTCTGCACTCTGCTCTCTGTGATCATTACTCTACACACTCTGCTCTCTGTGATTTTTACTCTCTGCACTCTGATTTCTGTGATTTTTACTCTCTGCACTCTGCTCTCTGTGATTTTTACTCTCTGCACTCTGCTCTCTGTGATTTTTACTCTCTGCACTCTGATCTCTGTGATTTTTACTCTCTGCACTCTGCTCTCTGTGATTTTTACTCTCTGCACTCTGCTCTGTGTGATTTTTACTCTCTGCAGTCTGATCTCTGTGATTTTTACTCTCTGCACTCTGCCCTCTGTGATTATTACTCTCTGCACGTGGTTCTCTGCGATTTTTCCTCTCTGCACTCTGATCTCCATGATATTTGTTCTCTACAATCCGTTCTCTGTGATTTTTACTCTCTGCACTCTGATCTCTGTGATTTTTACTCTCCGCACTCTGTTCTCTGTGATTTTTTCTCTCTGCACTCTGATCTCTGTGATTTTTACTCTCTGCACGCTGATCTCTGTGATATTTACTCTCCGCACTCTGCTCTCTGTGATTTTTACTCTCTGCACTCTGCTCTCTGTGATTTTTACTCTCTGCACTCTGATCTCTGTGATTTTTACTCTCCGCACTCTGCTCTCTGTGATTTTTACTCTCTGCACTCAGACCTCTGTTATTTTTACTCTCTGCACTCTGCTCTCTGTGATATTTACTCTCCAGACTCTGCTCTCTGTGATTTTTACTCTGCACTCTGCTCTCTGTGATTTTGACTCTCTGCAGTCTGCTCTCTGTGATTTTTACTCTCTGCACTCTGATCTCTGTGAGTATTACTCTCTGAACTATGCTCTCATGATTTTTACTCTCGGTACTCAGCTCTGTGTGATGTTTACTATCCACACTCTGCTCACTGTTATTTTTACTCTCTTCACTCTGCTCTCTGTGATTTTAAATGTTTGCTGTCTGCTCCCTGTGATTATTACTCTCCGCACTCTGCTCTCTGTGATTTTTACTCTCTGCACTCTGCCCTCTGTAATTTTTACTCTCTGCACACTGCTCTCTGTGATTTTTACTCTCCGCACTCTGCTCTCCGTGATTTTTACTCCGTTCACTCTGCTGCCTGTGATTTTTCCTCTCTGCACTCTGATCTCTGTGATCTTTAGTCTCCGCATTCTGCTCTCTGTGATTTTTACTCTCTGCACTCTGCTCTCTGTGATTTTTACTCTCTGCACTCTGCTCTCTGTGATTTTTACTCTCTGCACTCTGCTCTCTGTGATTTTTACTCTCTGCACTCTGCTCCCTGTGATTTTTACTCTCTGCTCTCTGCTATCCTTGGTTTTTACTCTCTGCACTCAGACCTCTGTGATTTTCACTCTCTGCACTCCATTCTCATTTATTTTTACTCTCCGCACTCTGCTCTCTCTGATTTTTACTCTCCGCACTCTGCTTATTGTGATTTTTATTCTCTGCACTCAGACCTCTGTTATTTTATACTCTCTGCATTCAGCTCGCTGTGATTTTTACTCTCCACACTCTGCTCTCTGTGATTTTTACTCTCTGCACTCTGCTCTCTGTGATTTTTACTCTCTGCACTCTGTTCTCTGTGATTTTTACTCTCCGCACTCAGCTCTCTGTAATTATTACTCTCCCCACTCTGCTGTCTGTGATTTTTACTCTATGCAGTCATACCTTTGCGATTTTTACTCTCTGCACTCTGTTCTCTGTGATATTTACTCTCCAGACTCTGTTCTCTGAGATTTTCAATCTCTGCCCTCTGTTCTCTGTGATTTTTACTCTCTGCACTCTGATCTCTGTGATTTTCACTCTCCGCACTCTGCTCTCTGTGTTTTTTACTCTCTGCACTCTGACCTCTGTGATTTTTACTCTCTGCACACTGCCCTCCGTGATTTTTACTCCGTTCACTCTGCTGCCTGTGATTTTTCCTCTCTGCACTCTGATCTCTGTGATCTTTAGTCTCCGCATTCTGCTCTCTGTGATTTTTACTCTCTGCACTCTGCTCTCTGTGATTTTTACTCTCTGCACTCTGCTCTCTGTGATTTTTACTCTCTGCACTCTGCTCTCTGTGATTTTTACTCTCTGCACTCTGCTCTCTGTGATTTTTACTCTCTGCTCTCTGCTATCCTTGGTTTTTACTCTCTGCACTCAGACCTCTGTGATTTTCACTCTCTGCACTCCATTCTCAGTTATTTTTACTCTCCGCACTCTGCTCTCTCTGATTTTTACTCTCCGCACTCCTCTGTATGTGATTTTTCCTCTCCGCACTCTGATCTCTATGATTTTTACTCTCCGCACTCTGCTCTTTGTGATTTTTACTCTCTGCACTCAGACCTCTGTTATTTTTACTCTCTGCACTCAGCTCGCTGTGATTTTTACTCTCCAGACTCTGCTCTCTGTGATTTTCACTCTCTGCACACAGATCTCTGTGATTTTTACTCTGCACTCTGCTCTCTGTGATTTTGACTCTCTGCAGTCTGCTCTCTGTGATTTTTACTCTCTGCACTCTGATCTCTGTGAGTATTACTCTCTGAACTATGCTCTCATGATTTTTACTCTCGGTACTCAGCTCTGTGTGATGTTTACTCTCCACACTCTGCTCACTGTGATTTTTACTCTCTTCACTCTGCTCTCTGTGATTTTAAATGTCTGCTCTCTGCTCTCTGTGATTATTACTCTCCGCACTCTGCTCTCTGTGATTTTTACTCTCTGCACTCTGCCCTCTGTGATTTTTACTCTCTGCACACTGCTCTCTGTGATTTTTACTCTCCGCACTCTGCTCTCCGTGATTTTTACTCCGTTCACTCTGCTGCCTGTGATTTTTCCTCTCTGCACTCTGATTTCTGTGATTGTCACTCTCCGCAATCTGCTCTCCGTGATTTTTACTCTCTGCACTCTGCCCGCTGTGATTTTTACTCTCTGCTCTCTGCTATCCGTGGTTTTTACTCTCTGCACTCTGATTTCTGTGATTGTTACTCTCCGCACTCTGCTCTCCGTGATTTTTACTCCGTGCACTCTGCTGCCTGTGATTTTTCCTCTCTGCACTCTGATCTCTGTGATCTTTAGTCTCCGCATTCTGCTCTCTGTGATTTTTACTCTGTGCACTGTGCACTCTGTGATTTTTACTCTTTGCACTCTGCTCCCTGTGATTTTCACTCTCTGCACTCTGCTATCCGTGGTTTTTACTCTCTGCACTCTGATTTCTGTGATTGTTACTCTCCGCACTCTGCTCTCCGTGATTTTTACTCCGTGCACTCTGCTGCCTGTGATTTTTCCTCTCTGCACTCTGATCTCTGTGATCTTTAGTCTCCGCATTCTGCTCTCTGTGATTTTTACTCTGTGCACTGTGCACTCTGTGATTTTTACTCTCTGCCCTCTGCTCCCTGTGATTTTTACTCTCTGCACTCTGCTCTCTGTGATTTTCACTCTCTGCACTCTGTTCTCTGTGATTTTTACTCTCTGCACTCAGACCTCTGTGATTTTTACTCTCTGCACTCTGCTCTCTGTGATTTTTACTCCGTGCCCTCTGATTTCTGTGATTGTCACTCTCCGCAATCTGCTCTCCGTGGTTTTTACTCTCTGCACTCTGATTTCTGTGATTTTCACTCTCCGCACTCAGCTCTCTGTAATTATTACTCTCCCCACTCTGCTGTCTGTGATTTTTACTCTCTGCACTCTGATCTCTGTGATTTTTACTCTCTGCATTCTGCTCTCTGTGATTTTTACTCTCTGCACTCTGCTCTCTGTGATTTTTACTCTCTGCACTCTGCTCTCTGTGATTTTCACTCTCTGCACTCTGCTCTCTGTGATTTTTACTCTCTGCACTCAGCTCTCTGTAATTATTACTCTCCCCACTCTGCTGTCTGTGATTTTTACTCTATGCAGTCATACCTTTGCGATTTTTACTCTCTGCACTCTGTTCTCTGTGATATTTACTCTCCAGACTCTGTTCTCTGTGATTTTCAATCTCTGCACTCTGTTCTCTGTGATTTTTACTCTCTGCACTCTGCTCTCTGTGATTTTTACTCTCTGCACTCTGCTCTCTGTGATTTTTACTCTCTGCACTCTGCTCTCTGTGATTTTTACTCTCTGCACTCTGCTCTCTGTGATTTTTCCTCTCTGCGCACAGATCTCTGTGATTTTCACTCTCTGCACTCCATTCTCAGTTATTTTTACTCTCCGCACTCTGCTCTCTCTGATTTTTACTCTCCGCAATCCTCTGCATGTGATTTTTCCTCTCCGCACTCTGATCTCTATGATTTTTACTCTCCGCACTCTGCTCTTTGTGATTTTTACTCTCTGCACTCAGACCTCTGTTAGTTTTACTCTCTGCACTCAGCTCTCTGTGATTTTTACTCTCCAGACTCTGCTCTCTGTGATTTTTACTCTCTGCACTCAGATCTCTGTGATTTTTACTCTCCGCACTCTGCTCTCTGTGATTTTTACTCTCTGCAGTCTGCTCTCTGTGATTTTTAATCTCTGCACTCTGATCTCTGTGATTATTACTCTCCGTACTCTGCTCTCTCTGATTTTTACTCTCGGCCCTCAGCTCTGTGTGATGATTACACTCCACACTCTGCTCTCTGTGATTTTTAATCTCTTCACTCTGCTTTTTGTGATTTTTACTCTCTGCACACTGCTCTCTGTGATTATTACTCTCCGCACTCTGCTCTCTGTGATTTTTACTCTCTGCACTCTGCTCTCTGTGATTTTTACTCTCTGCACTCTGCTCTCTGTGATTTTTACTCTCCGCACTCTGCTCTCCGTGATTTTTACTCCGTTCACTCTGCTGCCTGTGATTTTTCCTCTCTGCACTCTGATCTCTGTGATCTTTAGTCTCCGCATTCTGCTCTCTGTGATTTTTACTCTCTGCACTCTGCTCTCTGTGATTTTTACTCTCTGCCCTCTGCTCCCTGTGATTTTTACTCTCTGCACTCTGCTCTCTGTGATTTTCACTCTCTGCACTCTGTTCTCTGTGATTTTTAATCTCTGCACTCAGACCTCTGTGATTTTCACTCTCTGCACTCTGGTCCCTGTGATTTTTACTCTCTGCACTCTGCTCCCTGTGATTTTTACTCTCTGCTCTCTGCTATCCGTGGTTTTTACTCTCTGCACTCTGATTTCTGTGATTGTTACTCTCCGCAGTCTGCTCTCTGTGATTTTTACTCCGTGCACTCTGCTGCCTGTGATTTTTCCTCTCTGCACTCTGATCTCTCTAATCTTTAGGCTCCACATTCTGCTCTCTGTGATTTTTACTCTGTGCACTGTGCACTGTGTGATTTTTAATCTCCGCACTCTGATTTCTGTGATTTTTTCTCTCCGCACTCTGTTCTCTGTGATTTGTACTCTCTGAACACATATCTCTGTGATTTTTACTCTCTGCACTCTGTACTCTGTGTTTTTTACTCTCTGCATTCAGCTCGCTGTGATTTTTACTCTCCACACTCTGCTCTTTGTGATTTTTACTCTCTGCACTCTGCTCTCTGTGATTTTCACTCTCTGCACTCTGTTCTCTGTGATTTTTACTCTCTGCACACAGATCTCTGTGATGTTTACCCTCCGCACTCTGCTGTCTGTGATTTTTACTCTATGCAGTGATACCTTTGCGATTTTTACTCTCTGCACTCTGTTCTCTGTGATTTTTACTCTCCAGACTCTGTTCTCTGTGATTTTTACTCTCTGCACTCTGTTCTCTGTGATTTTTACTCTCTGCACTCTGATCTCTGTGATTTTTACTCTCCGCACTCTGCTCTCTGTGATTTTTACTCTCTGCACTCTGCTCTCTGTGATTTTTACTCTCTGCACTCTGCTCTCTGTGATTTTTCCTCTCTGCGCACTGATCTCTGTGATTTTCACTCTCTGCACTCCATTCTCAGTTATTTTTACTCTCCGCACTCTGCTCTCTCTGATTTTTACTCTCCGCACTCCTCTGTATGTGATTTTTCCTCTCCGCACTCTGATCTCTATGATTTTTACTCTCCGCACTCTGCTCTCTGTGATTTTTACTCTCTGCACTCTGCTCTCTGTGATTTTTACTCTCTGCACTCAGCTCTCTGTGATTATTACTCTCCGCACTCTGCTCTCTGTGATTTTCACTCTCTGCACACAGATCTCTGTGATTTTTACTCTCCGCACTCTGCTCTCTGTGATTTTTACTCTCTGCACTCTGCTCTCTGTGATTTTTACTCTCTGCACTCTGTTCTCTGTGATTATTACTCTCCGTACTCTGCTCTCTCTGATTTTTACTCTCGGCCCTCAGCTCTGTGTGATGATTACACTCCACACTCTGCTCTCTGTGATTTTTAATCTCTTCACTCTGCTTTTTGTGATTTTTACTCTCTGCACACTGCTCTCTGTGATTTTTACTCTCCGCACTCTGCTCTCTGTGATTTTTACTCTCTGCACTCTGCTCTCTGTGATTTTTACTCTCTGCACTCTGCTCTCTGTGATTTTTACTCTCCGCACTCTGCTCTCTGTGATTTTTACTCCGTGCACTCTGCTGCCTGTGATTTTTCCTCTCTGCACTCTGATCTCTGTGATTTTTACTCTCCGCACTCTGCTCTCTGTGATTTTTACTCTCCGCACTCTGCTCTCTGTGATTTTCACTCTCTGCACTCTGCTCTCCGTGGTTTTTACTTTCTGCACTCTGATTTCTGTGATTGTTACTCTCCGCACTCTGCTCTCCGTGATTTTTACTCCGGGCACTCTGCTGCCTGTGATTTTTCCTCTCTGCACTCTGATCTCTGTGATCTTTAATCTCCGCATTCTGCTCTCTGTGATTTTTACTCTGTGCACTGTGCACTCTGTGATTTTTACTCTCTTCACTCTGCTCCCTGTGATTTTTACTCTCTGCACTCTGCTCTCTGTGATTTTTACTCTCTGCACTCTGATTTCTGTGATTGTTACTCTCCGCACTCTGCTCTCTGTGATTTTTACTCCGTGCACTCTGCTGCCTGTGATTTTTCCTCTCTGCACTCTGATCTCTGTGATTATTACTCTCCGCATTCTGCTCTCTGTGATTTTTACTCTGTGCACTGTGCACTCTGTGATTTTTACTCTTTGCACTCTGCTCCCTGTGATTTTCACTCTCTGCACTCTGCTATCCGTGGTTTTTACTCTCTGCACTCTGATTTCTGTGATTGTTACTCTCCGCACTCTGCTCTCCGTGATTTTTACTCCGTGCACTCTGCTGCCTGTGATTTTTCCTCTCTGCACTCTGATCTCTGTGATCTTTACTCTCCGCACTCTGCTCTCTGTGATTTTTACTCTGTGCACTGTGCACTCTGTGATTTTTACTCTGCACTCTGCTCTCTGTGATTTTGACTCTCCGCAGTCTGCTGTCTGTGATTTTTACTCTCTGCACTCTGATCTCTGTGATTATTACTCTCTGAACTCTGCTCTCATGATTTTTACTCTCGGCCCTCAGCTCTGTGTGATGATTACACTCCACACTCTGCTCTCTGTGATTTTTAATCTCTTCACTCTGCTTTTTGTGATTTTTACTCTCTGCACACTGCTCTCTGTAATTATTACTCTCCGCACTCTGCTCTCTGTGATTTTTACTCTCTTCCCTCTGCTCCCTGTGATTTTTACTCTCTGCACTCTGCTCTCTGTGATTTTTACTCTCCGCACTCTGCTCTCTGTGATTTTTACTCTCTGCACTCTGTTCATTGTGATTTTTACTCTCTGCACTCTGATCTCTCTGATCTTTACTCTCCGCATTCTGCTCTCTGTGATTTTTACTCTCTGCACTCTGCTCTCTGTTATTTTTACTCTCTGCACTCTGCTCCCTGTGATTTTCACTCTCTGCACTCTGCTATCCGTGGTTTTTACTCTCTGCACTCTGATTTCTGTGATTGTTACTCTCCGCACTCTGCTCTCCGTGATTTTTACTCCGTGCACTCTGCTGCCTGTGATTTTTCCTCTCTGCACTCTGATCTCTGTGATCTTTAATCTCCGCATTCTGCTCTCTGTGATTTTTACTCTGTGCACTGTGCACTCTGTGATTTTTACTCTCTTCCCTCTGCTCCCTGTGATTTTTACTCTCTGCACTCTGCTCTCTGTGATTTTCACTCTCAGCAATCTGATCTCTGTGATTTTTAATCTCTGCACTCAGACCTCTGTGATTTTTACTCTCTGCACTCTGTTCTCTGTGATTTTTACTCTCTGCACTCTGCTCTCTGTGATTTTTACTCTCTGCACTCACTTCTCTGTGATTTTTACTCTCTGCACTCTGATTTCTGTGATTTTTTCTCTCCGCACTCTGCTCTCTGTGATTTTTACTCTCTGCACTCTGCTGCCTGTGATTTTTCCTCTCTGCACTCTGATCTCTGTGATCTTTAGTCTCCGCATTCTGCTCTCTGTGATTTTTACTCTGTGCACTGTGCACTCTGTGATTTTTACTCTCTGCACTCTGATTTCTGTGATTTTTTCTCTCCGCACTCTGTTCTCTGTGATTTGTACTCTCTGAACACATATCTCTGTGATTTTTACTCTCTGCACTCTGTACTCTGTGTTTTTTACTCTCTGCATTCAGCTCGCTGTGATTTTTACTCTCCACACTCTGCTCTTTGTGATTTTTACTCTCTGCACTCTGCTCTCTGTGATTTTTACTCTCTGCACTCTGTTCTCTGTGATTTTTACTCTCTGCACTCTGATCTCTGTGATTTTTACTCTCCGCACTCTGCTCTCTGTGATTTTTACTCTATGCAGTCATACCTTTGCGATTTTTACTCTCTGCACTCTGCTCTCTGTGATTTTTACTCTCTGCACTCTGCTCTCTGTGATTTTTACTCTCTGCACTCTGTTCTCTGTGATTTTTACTCTCTGCACTCTGCTCTCTGTGATTTTTACTCTCCGCACTCTGCTCTCTGTGATTTTTACTCTCTGCACTCTGCTCTCTGTGATTTTTACTCTCTGCACTCTGCTCTCTGTGATTTTTCCTCTCTGCACACAGATCTCTGTGATTTTCACTCTCTGCACTCCATTCTCAGTTATTTTTACTCTCCGCACTCTGCTCTCTCTGATTTTTACTCTCCGCAATCCTCTGCATGTGATTTTTCCTCTCCGCACTCTGATCTCTATGATTTTTACTCTCCGCACTCTGCTCTCTGTGATTTTGACTCTCTGCAGTCTGCTCTCTGTGATTTTTAATCTCTGCACTCTGATCTCTGTGATTATTACTCTCCGCACTCTGCTCTCTGTGATTTTCACTCTCTGCACTCTGATCTCTGTGATTTTTACTCTGCACTCTGCTCTCTGTGATTTTGACTCTCTGCAGTCTGCAATCTGTGATTTTTACTCTCTGCACTCTGATCTCTGTAAGTATTACTCTCTGAACTGTGCTCTCATGATTTTTACTCTCGGTACTCAGCTCTGTGTGATGTTTACTATCCACACTCTGCTCACTGTTATTTTTACTCTCTTCACTCTGCTCTCTGTGATTTTAACTCTCTGCTCTCTGCTCTCTGTGATTATTACTCTCCGCACTCTGCTCTCTGTGATTTTTACTCTCTGCACTCTGCACTCTGTGATTTTTACTCTCTGCACTCTGCTCTCTGTGATTTTTACTCTCCGCACTCTGCTCTCCGTGATTTTTACTCCGTTCACTCTGCTGCCTGTGATTTTTCCTCTCTGCACTCTGATCTCTGTGATCTTTACTCTCCGCACTCTGCTCTCTGTGATTTTTACTCTCCGCACTCTGCTCTCTATGATTTTCACTCTCTGCACTCTGCTCTCCGTGGTTTTTACTCTCTGCACTCTGATTTCTGTGATTGTTACTCTCCGCACTCTGCTCTCCGTGATTTTTACTCCGTGCACTCTGCTGCCTGTGATTTTTCCTCTCTGCACTCTGATCTCTGTGATCTTTAATCTCCGCATTCTGCTCTCTGTGATTTTTACTCTGTGCACTGTGCACTCTGTGATTTTTACTCTCTTCCCTCTGCTCCCTGTGATTTTTACTCTCTGCACTCTGCTCTCTGTGATTTTCACTCTCTGCACTCTGATTTCTGTGATTGTTACTCTCCGCACTCTGCTCTCTGTGATTTTTACTCCGGGCACTCTGCTGCCTGTGATTTTTACTCTCTGCACTCTGATCTCTGTGATCTTTACTCTCCGCATTCTGCTCTCTGTGATTTTTACTCTGTGCACTGTGCACTCTGTGATTTTTACTCTCTGCACTCTGCACTCTGTGATATTCACTCTCTGCACTCTTGTCATTGTGATTTTTACTCTCTGCACTCTGTTCTCTGTGATTATTACTCTCCGTACTCTGCTCTCTCTGATTTTTACTCTCGGCCCTCAGCTCTGTGTGATGATTACACTCCACACTCTGCTCTCTGTGATTTTTACTCTCTTCACTCTGCTTTTTGTGATTTTTACTCTCTGCACACTGCTCTCTGTGATTTTTACTCTCTGCACTCTGCTCTCTGTGATTTTTACTCTCTGCACTCTGCTCTCTGTGATTTTTACTCTCCGCACTCTGCTCTCTGTGATTTTCACTCTCCGCACTCTGCTCTCTGTGATTTTTACTCCGGGCACTCTGCTGCCTGTGATTTTTCCTCTCTGCACTCTGATCTCTGTGATCTTTAATCTCCGCATTCTGCTCTCTGTGATTTTTACTCTCTGCACTCTGCTCTCTGTGATTTTTACTCTCTGCACACTGCTCTCTGTGATTTTTACTCTCCGCACTCTGCTCTCTGTAATTATTACTCTCCGCACTCTGCTCTCTGTGATTTTCACTCTCTGCACTCTGCTCTCCGTGGTTTTTACTCTCTGCACTCTGATTTCTGTGATTGTTACTCTCCGCACTCTGCTCTCCGTGATTTTTACTCCGGGCACTCTGCTGCCTGTGATTTTTCCTCTCTGCACTCTGATCTCTGTGATCTTTAATCTCCGCATTCTGCTCTCTGTGATTTTTACTCTGTGCACTGTGCACTCTGTGATTTTTACTCTCTGCCCTCTGCTCCCTGTGATTTTTACTCTCTGTACTCTGCTCTCTGTGATTTTCACTCTCTGCACTCTGTTCTCTGTGATTTTTAATCTCTGCACTCAGACCTCTGTGATTTTTACTCTCTGCACTCTGCTCTCTGTGATTTTTACTCCACAAAACTCTGCTCTCCGGGATTTTCATTCTCTGCACTCTGCTCTCCGTGGTTTTTACTCTCTGCACTCTGATTTCTGTGATTGTTACTCTCCGCACTCTGCTCTCCGTGATTTTTACTCCGTGCACTCTGCTGCCTGTGATTTTTCCTCTCTGCACCCTGATCTCTCTAATCTTTAGGCTCCACATTCTGCTCTCTGTGATTTTTACTCTCTGCACTCACTTCTCTGTGAATTTTACTCTCTGCACTCTGATTTCTGTGATTTTTTCTCTCCGCACTCTGTTCTCTGTGATTTGTACTCTCTGAACACATATCTCTGTGATTTTTACTCTCTGCACTCTGCACTCTGTGATTTTCACTCTCTGCACTCTGCTCTCTGTGATTTTTACTCTCTGCACTCTGCTCTCTGTGATTTTTACTCTCTGCACTCTGCTCTCTGTGATTTTTACTCTCTGCACTCTGCTCTCTGTGATTTTTACTCTCTGCACTCTGATTTCTGTGATTTTTTCTCTCCGCACTCTGCTCTCTGTGATTTTTACTCTCTGCTTTGTGATTTTTACTCTCTGCACTCTGCTCTCTGTGATTTTTACTCTCTGCACTCTGCCCTCTGTGATTTTTACTCTCTGCACACTGTTCTCTGTGATTTTTACTCTCCGCACTCAGCTCTCTGTAATTATTACTCTCCGCACACTGCTCTCTGTGATTTTTACTCTCTGCACTCTGCTCTCTGTGATTTTTACTCTCTGCACTCTGCTCTCTGTGATTTTTACTCTCTGCACTCTGATCTCTGTGATTTTTACTCTCTGCACTCATTTCTCTGCGATTTTTACTCTCCGCACTCTGCTCTCTGTGATTTTTACTCTCCGCACTCCTCTCTCTGTGATTTTTACTCTCCGCACTCTGATTTCTGTGATTGTCACTCTCCGCAATCTGCTCTCCGTGATTTTTACTCTCTGCACTCTGATCTCTGTGTTTTTTACTCTCTGCACTCAGCTCGCTGTGATTTTTACTCTCCAGACTCTGCTCTCTGTGATTTTCACTCTCTGCACACAGATCTCTGTGATTTTTACTCTGCACTCTGCTCTCTGTGATTTTGACTCTCTGCAGTCTGCTCTCTGTGATTTTTACTCTCTGCACTCTGATCTCTGTGAGTATTACTCTCTGAACTATGCTCTCATGATTTTTACTCTCGGTACTCAGCTCTGTGTGATGTTTACTCTCCACACTCTGCTCACTGTGATTTTTACTCTCTTCACTCTGCTCTCTGTGATTTTAAATGTCTGCTCTCTGCTCTCTGTGATTATTACTCTCCGCACTCTGCTCTCTGTGATTTTTACTCTCTGCACTCTGCTCTCTGTGATTTTTACTCTCTGCACTCTGCTCTCTGTGATTTTTACTCTCCGCACTCTGCTCTCTGTGATTTTTACTCTCTGCACTCTGCTCTCTGTGATTTTTACTCTCTGCACTCTGCTCCCTGTGATTTTTACTCTCTGCACTCTGCTATCCGTGGTTTTTACTCTCTGCACTCTGATTTCTGTGATTGTTACTCTCCGCACTCTGCTCTCCGTGATTTTTACTCCGTGCACTCTGCTGCCTGTGATTTTTCCTCTCTGCACTCTGATCTCTGTGATCTTTAGTCTCCGCATTCTGCTCTCTGTGATTTTTACTCTGTGCACTGTGCACTCTGTGATTTTTACTCTCTTCCCTCTGCTCCCTGTGATTTTTACTCTCTGCACTCTGTTCTCTGTGATTTTTAATCTCTGCACTCAGACCTCTGTGATTTTTACTCTCTGCACTCTGCACTCTGTGATTTTTACTCTCTGCACTCTGCTCTCTGTGATTTTTACTCTCTGCACACAGATCTCTGTGATTTTTACTCTGCACTCTGCTCTCTGTGATTTTTACTCTCTGCACTCTGATCTCTGTAATTATTACTCTCCGCACTCTGCTCTCTCTGATTTTTACTCTCGGCCCTCAGCTCTGTGTGATGATTACACTCCACACTCTGCTCTCTGTGATTTTTACTCTCTGCACTCTGCTCTCTGTGATTTTTACTCTCCGCACTCTGCTCTCTGTAATTATTACTCTCCGCACTCTGCTCTCTGTGATTTTTACTCTCTTCCCTCTGCTCCCTGTGATTTTTACTCTCTGCACTCTGCTCTCTGTGATTTTTACTCTCCGCACTCTGCTCTCCGTGATTTTTACTCCGTTCACTCTGCTGCCTGTGATTTTTCCTCTCTGCACTCTGATCTCTGTGATCTTTAGTCTCCGCATTCTGCTCTCTGTGATTTTTACTCTGTGCACTGTGCACTCTGTGATTTTTACTCTGTGCACTCTGCTCTCTGTGATTTTTACTCTCTGCACTCTGCTCTCTGTGATTTTTACTCTCTGCACTCTGCTCTCTGTGATTTTTACTCTCTGCACTCTGCTCTCTGTGATTTTTACTCTCTGCACTCTGCTCTCTGTGATTTTTACTCTCTGCACTCTGCTCTCTGTGATTTTTACTCTCCGCACTCTGCTCTATGTGAGTTTTACTCTCAGCACTCTTCTCAGTGATTTTTACTCTCCGCACTCTGATCTCTGTGATTTTTACTCTCCGCACTCTGCTCTCTGTGATTTTTACTCTCTGCACTCTGCTCTCTGTGATTTTTACTCTCTGCACTCTGCTCTCTGTGATTTTTACTCTCTGCACTCTGCTCTCTGTGATTTTTACTCTCTGCACTCTGCTCTCTGTGATTTTTACTCTGTGCACTGTGCACTCTGTGATTTTTACTCTCTTCCCTCTGCTCCCTGTGATTTTTACTCTCTGCACTCTGCTCTCTGTGATTTTTACTCTCTGCACTCTGTTCTCTGTGATTTTTACTCTCTGCACTCTGCTCTCTGTGATTTTTACTCTCTGCACTCTGCTCTCTGTGATTTTTACTCTCCGCACTCTGCTCTCTGTGATTTTCACTCTCTGCACTCTGCTCTCCGTGGTTTTTACTCTCTGCACTCTGATTTCTGTGATTGTTACTCTCCGCACTCTGCTCTCCGTGATTTTTACTCCGTGCACTCTGCTGCCTGTGATTTTTCCTCTCTGCACTCTGATCTCTGTGATCTTTACTCTCCGCACTCTGCTCTCTGTGATTTTTACTCTCTGCACTCTGCTCTCTGTGATTTTTACTCTCTGCACTCTGCTCTCCGTGATTTTTACTCTCTGCACTCTGATTTCTGTGATTTTTACTCTCCGCACTCTGCTCTCCGTGATTTTTACTCCGTGCACTCTGCTGCCTGTGATTTTTCCTCTCTGCACTCTGATCTCTGTGATCTTTAGTCTCCGCATTCTGCTCTCTGTGATTTTTACTCTCTGCACTCACTTCTCTGTGAATTTTACTCTCTGCACTCTGATTTCTGTGATTTTTTCTCTCCGCACTCTGTTCTCTGTGATTTGTACTCTGTGAACACATATCTCTGTGATTTTTACTCTCTGCACTCTGTACTCTGTGTTTTTTACTCTCTGCACTCAGCTCGCTGTGATTTTTACTCTCTGCACTCTGCTCTCAGTGATTTTCACTCTCTGCACTCTGCACTCTGTGATTTTCACTCTCTGCACTCTGTTCTCTGTGATTTTTACTCTCTGCACTCTGATCTCTGTGATTGTTACTCTCCGCACTCTGCTCTCTGTGATTTTTACTCTCTGCACTCTGCTCTCTGTGATTTTTACTCTCCGCACTCTGCTCTCTGTGATTTTTACTCTCCGCACTCTGCTCTCTGTGATTTTTACTCTCTGCACTCTGCTCTCTGTGATTTTTACTCTCTGCACTCTGCTCTCTGTGATTTTTACTCTCCGCACTCTGCTCTCTGTGATTTTTACTCTCCGCACTCAGCTCTCTGTGATTTTTACTCTGCGCACTCTGCTCTCTGTGATTTTTACTCTCTGCACTCTGTTCTCTGTGATTATTACTCTCCGTACTCTGCTCTCTCTGATTTTTACTCTCGGCCCTCAGCTCTGTGTGATGATTACACTCCACACTCTGCTCTCTGTGATTTTTAATCTCTTCACTCTGCTTTTTGTGATTTTTACTCTCTGCACACTGCTCTCTGTAATTATTACTCTCCGCACTCTGCTCTCTGTGATTTTTACTCTCTGCACTCTGCTCTCTGTGATTTTTACTCTCTGCACTCTGCTCTCTGTGATTTTTACTCTCCGCACTCTGCTCTCCGTGATTTTTACTCCGTTCACTCTGCTGCCTGTGATTTTTCCTCTCTGCACTCTGATCTCTGTGATCTTTCGTCTCCGCATTCTGCTCTCTGTGATTTTTACTCTGTGCACTGTGCACTCTGTGATTTTTACTCTCTGCACTCTGCTCTCTGTGATTTTTACTCTCTGCACTCTGCTCTCTGTGATTTTTACTCTCTGCACTCTGCTCTCTGTGATTTTTACTCTCTGCACTCTGCTCTCTGTGATTTTTACTCTCTGCACTCAGACCTCTGTGATTTTCACTCTCTGCACTCCATTCTCATTTATTTTTACTCTCCGCACTCTGCTCTCTCTGATTTTTACTCTCCGCACTCCTCTGTCTGTGATTTTTACTCTCTGCACTCTGATCTCTGTGATTATTACTCTCCGCACTCTGCTCTCTGTGATTTTTACTCTCTGCACTCTGCTCTCTGTGATTTTTACTCTCTGCACTCTGCTCTCTGTGATTTTTACTCTCTGCACTCTGCTCTCTGTGATTTTTACTCTCTGCACTCTGCTCTCTGTGATTTTTACTCTGTGCACTCTGCTCTCTGTGATTTTTACTCTCTGCACTCTGCTCCCTGTGATTTTTACTCTCTGCACTCTGCTCTCTGTGATTTTTACTCTCTGCACTCTGCTCTCTGTGATTTTTACTCTCTGCACTCTGACCTCTGTGATTTTTACTCTCTGCACTCTGCTCTCTGTGATTTTTACTCTCTGCACTCTGCTCTCTGTGATTTTCACTCTCTGCACTCTGCTATCCGTGGTTTTTACTCTCTGCACTCTGATTTCTGTGATTGTTACTCTCCGCACTCTGCTCTCCGTGATTTTTACTCCGTGCACTCTGCTGCCTGTGATTTTTCCTCTCTGCACTCTGATCTCTGTGATTTTTACTCTCCGCACTCTGCTCTCTGTGATTTTTACTCTCTGCACTCTGCTCGTTGTGATTTTTACTCTCTGCTCTCTGCTATCCGTGGTTTTTACTCTCTGCACTCTGATCTCTGTGATTGTTACTCTCCGCAGTCTGCTCTCTGTGATTTTTACTCCGTGCACTCTGCTGCCTGTGATTTTTCCTCTCTGCACACTGATCTCTCTAATCTTTAGGCTCCACATTCTGCTCTCTGTGATTTTTACTCTCTGCACTCACTTCTCTGTGAATTTTACTCTCTGCACTCTGATTTCTGTGATTTTTTCTCTCCGCACTCTGTTCTCTGTGATTTGTACTCTCTGAACACATATCTCTGTGATTTTTACTCTCTGCACTCTGTACTCTGTGTTTTTTACTCTCTGCACTCAGCTCGCTGTGATTTTTACTCTCCAAACTCTGCTCTCTGTGATTTTTACTCTCTGCACTCTGCTCTCTGTGATTTTTACTCTCTGCACTCTGCTCTCTGTGATTTTTACTCTCTGCACTCTGCTCTCTGTGATTTTTACTCTCCGCACTCAGCTCTCTGTGATTTTTACTCTTGTGATTTTTACTCTCTGCACTCTGCTCTCTGTGATTTTTACTCTCTGCACTCTGCTCTCTGTGATTTTTACTCTCTGCACTCTGTTCTCTGTGATTTTTACTCTCTGCACTCTGCTCTCTGTGATTTTTACTCTCCGCACTCTGCTCTCTGTGATTTTTACTCTCTGCACTCTGCTCTCTGTGATTTTTACTCTCTGCACTCTGCTCTCTGTGATTTTTACTCTCTGCACTCAGATCTCTGTGATTTTTACTCTCTGCACTCCATTCTCAGTTAGTTTTACTCTCCGCACTCTGCTCTATCTGATTTTTACTCTCCGCAATCCTCTGCATGTGATTTTTCCTCTCCGCACTCTGATCTCTATGATTTTTACTCTCCGCACTCTGCTCTCTGTGATTTTTACTCTCTGCACTCTGCTCTCTGTGATTTTTACTCTCTGCACTGTGCTCTCTGTGATTTTCACTCTCCAGACTCTGCTCTCTGTGATTTTTATTCTCTGCACACAGATCTCTGTGATTTTTACTCTCCGCACTCAGCTCTCTGTAATTATTACTCTCCGCACTCTGCTCTCTGTGATTTTTACTCTCTGCACTCTGATTTCTGTGATTGTTACTCTCCGCACTCTGCTCTCCGTGATTTTTACTCCGTGCACTCTGCTGCCTGTGATTTTTTCTCTCTGCACTCTGATCTCTGTGATCTTTAGTCTCCGCATTCTGCTCTCTGTGATTTTTACTCTGTGCACTGTGCACTCTGTGATTTTTACTCTCGCACTCTGCTCTCTGTGATTTTGACTCTCCGCAGTCTGCTGTCTGTGATTTTTACTCTCTGCACTCTGATCTCTGTAAGTATTACTCTCTGAACTATGCTCTCATGATTTTTACTCTCGGTACTCAGCTCTGTGTGATGTTTACTATCCACACTCTGCTCACTGTTATTTTTAATCTCTTCACTCTGCTCTCTGTGATTTTTAATGTCTGCTCTCTGCTCTCTGTGATTATTACTCTCCGCACTCTGCTCTCTGTGATTTTTACTCTCTGCACTCTGCTCTCTGTGATTTTTACTCTCCGCACTCTGCTCTCTGTGATTTTTACTCTCCGCACTCTGCTCTCTGTGATTTTTACTCCGGGCACTCTGCTGCCTGTGATTTTTCCTCTCTGCACTCTGATCTCTGTGATCCTTAGTCTCCGCATTCTGCTCTCTGTGATTTTTACTCTCTGCACTCTGCTCTCTGTGATTTTCAATCTCTGCACTCTGCTCTCTGTGATTTTTACTCTCTTCACTCTGCTTTCTGTGATTTTTACTCTCCGCACTCTGCTCTCTGTGATTTTCACTCTCTGCACTCTGCTATCCGTGGTTTTTACTCTCTGCACTCTGATTTCTGTGATTGTTACTCTCCGCACTCTGCTCTCCGTGATTTTTACTCCGTGCACTCTGCTGCCTGTGATTTTTCCTCTCTGCACTCTGATCTCTGTGATCTTTAGTCTCCGCATTCTGCTCTCTGTGATTTTTACTCTGTGCACTGTGCACTCTGTGATTTTTACTCTCTTCCCTCTGCTCCCTGTGATTTTTACTCTCTGCACTCTGCTCTCTGTGATTTTCACTCTCTGCACTCTGCTCTCTGTGATTTTTACTCTCTGCACTCAGACCTCTGTGATTTTTACTCTCTGCACTCTGCTCTCTGTGATTTTTACTCTCTGCACTCTGCTCTCTGTGATTTTTACTCTCTGCACTCTGCTCTCTGTGATTTTTACTCTCTGCACTCTGCTCATTGTGATTTTTACTCTCTGCACTCTGTTCTCTGTGATTATTACTCTCCGTACTCTGCTCTCTCTGATTTTTACTCTCGGCCCTCAGCTCTGTGTGATGATTACACTCCACACTCTGCTCTCTGTGATTTTTACTCTCTTCACTCTGCTTTTTGTGATTTTTACTCTCTGCACTCTGCTCTCTGTGATTTTTACTCTCCGCACTCTGCTCTCTGTAATTATTACTCTCTGCACTCTGCTCTCTGTGATTTTTACTCTCTGCACTCTGCTCTCTGTGATTTTTACTCTCTGCACTCTGCTCTCCGTGATTTTTACTCCGTGCACTCTGCTCTCTGTGATTTTTCCTCTCTGCACTCTGATCTCTGTGATCTTTAGTCTCCGCATTCTGCTCTCTGTGATTTTTACTCTCCGCACTCAGCTCTCTGTAATTATTAATCTCCGCACTCTGCTCTCTGTGATTTTTACTCTCTGCACTCTGCACTCTGTGATTTTTACTCTCTGCACTCTGCTCTCTGTGATTTTTACTCTCTGCACTCTGCTCTCTGTGATTTTTACTCTCTGCACTCTGATCTCTGTGATTTTTACTCTCTGCACTCCATTCTCAGTTATTTTTACTCTCCGCACTCTGCTCTCTGTGATTATTACTCTCCGCACTCCTCTCTCTGTGATTTTTACTCCGTGCACTCTGATTTCTGTGATTGTCACTCTCCGCAATCTGCTCTCCGTGATTTTTACTCTCTGCACTCTGCTCTCTGTGATTTTTACTCTCTGCACTCTGCTCTCTGTGATTTTTACTCTCTGCACTCTGCTCTCTGTGATTTTTACTCTCTGCACTCTGCTCTCTGTGATTTTTACTCTCTTCCCTCTGCTCCCTGTGATTTTTACTCTCTGCACTCTGCTCTCTGTGATTTTCACTCTCTGCACTCTGTTCTCTGTGATTTTTAATCTCTGCACTCAGACCTCTGTGATTTTTACTCTCTGCACTCTGCTCTCTGTGATTTTTACTCTCTGCACTCTGCTCTCTGTGATTTTTACTCTCTGCACTCTGCTCTCCGTGATTTTTACTCTCTGCACTCTGATTTCTGTGATTGTTACTCTCCGCACTCTGCTCTCTGTGATTTTTACTCCGTGCACTCTGCTGCCTGTGATTTTTCCTCTCTGCACTCTGATCTCTGTGATCTTTAGTCTCCGCATTCTGCTCTCTGTGATTTTTACTCTCTGCACTCACTTCTCTGTGAGTTTTACTCTCTGCGCACTGATTTCTGTGATTTTTTCTCTCCGCACTCTGTTCTCTGTGATTTGTACTCTCTGAACACATATCTCTGTGATTTTTACTCTCTGCACTCTGCACTCTGTGATATTCACTCTCTGCACTCTTGTCATTGTGATTTTTACTCTCTGCACTCTGCTCTCTGTGATTTTTACTCTCTGCACTCTGCTCTCTGTGATTTTTACTCTCTGCACTCTGCTCATTGTGATTTTTACTCTCTGCACTCTGTTCTCTGTGATTATTACTCTCCGCACTCTGCTCTCTGTGATTTTTACTCTCTGATTTTTACTCTCTGCACTCTGCTCTCTGTGATTTTTACTCTCCGCACTCTGCTCTCTGTGATTTTTACTCTCTTCACTCTGCTCTCTGTGATTTTTACTCTCTGAACTCTGCTCTCTGTGATTTTTACTCTCTTCACTCTGCTCTCTGTGATTTTTACTCTCCGCACTCTGCTCTCTGTGATTTTCACTCTCTGCACTCTGCTCTCCGTGGTTTTTACTCTCTGCACTCTGATTTCTGTGATTGTTACTCTCCGCACTCTGCTCTCCGTGATTTTTACTCCGTGCACTCTGCTGCCTGTGATTTTTCCTCTCTGCACTCTGATCTCTGTGATCTTTAGTCTCCGCATTCTGCTCTCTGTGATTTTTACTCTGTGCACTGTGCACTCTGTGATTTTTACTCTCTGCACTCTGATCCCTGTGATTTTTACTCTCTGCACTCTGCTCGCTGTGATGTTTTCTCTCCGCACTCTCTTCTCTGTGATTTTTACTCTCTGCACTCTGTACTCTGTGTTTTTTACTCTCTGCACTCTGCTCGCTGTGATTTTTACTCTCTGCACTCTGCTCTCTGTGATTTTTACTCTCTGCACTCTGCTCTCTGTGATTTTTACTCTCTGCACTCACTTCTCTGTGATTTTTACTCTCTGCACTCTGATTTCTGTGATTTTTTCTCTCCGCACTCTGTTCTCTGTGATTTTTACTCTCTGCACTCAGACCTCTGTGATTTTTACTCTCTGCACTCTGCTCTCTGTGTTTTTTACTCTCTGCACTCAGCTCTCTGTGATTTTTACTCTCTGCACTCTGCTCTCTGTGATTTTTCCTCTCTGCACACAGATCTCTGTGATTTTCGCTCTCTGCACTCCATTCTCAGTTAGTTTTACTCTCCGCACTCTGCTCTATCTGATTTTTACTCTCTGCAATCCTCTGCATGTGATTTTTCCTCTCCGCACTCTGATCTCTATGATTTTTACTCTCCTTACTCTGCTCTCTGTGATTTTTACTCTCTGCACTCTGATCTCTGTGTTTTTTACTCTCTGCACTCAGCTCGCTGTGATTTTTACTCTCCAGACTCTGCTCTCTGTGATTTTAACTCTCTGCACACAGATCTCTGTGATTTTTACTCTGCACTCTGCTCTCTGTGATTTTGACTCTCTGCAGTCTGCTCTCTGTGATTTTTACTCTCTGCACTCTGATCTCTGTGAGTATTACTCTCTGAACTATGCTCTCATGATTTTTACTCTCGGTACTCAGCTCTGTGTGATGTTTACTCTCCACACTCTGCTCACTGTGATTTTTACTCTCTTCACTCTGCTCTCTGTGATTTTAAATGTCTGCTCTCTGCTCTCTGTGATTATTACTCTCCGCACTCTGCTCTCTGTGATTTTTACTCTCTGCACTCTGCCCTCTGTAATTTTTACTCTCTGCACACTGCTCTCTGTGATTTTTACTCTCCGCACTCTGCTCTCTGTGATTTTTACTCCGTTCACTCTGCTGCCTGTGATTTTTCCTCTCTGCACTCTGATCTCTGTGATCTTTAGTCTCCGCATTCTGCTCTCTGTGATTTTTACTCTCTGCACTCTGCTCTCTGTAATTTTTACTCTCTGCACTCTGCTCTCTGTGATTTTTACTCTCTGCACTCTGCTCTCTGTGATTTTTACTCTCTGCACTCTGCTCTCTGTGATTTTCACTCTCTGCACTCTGCTCTCCGTGGTTTTTACTCTCTGCACTCTGATTTCTGTGATTGTTACTCTCCGCACTCTGCTCTCCGTGATTTTTACTCCGTGCACTCTGCTGCCTGTGATTTTTCCTCTCTGCACTCTGATCTCTGTGATCTTTAGTCTCCGCATTCTGCTCTCTGTGATTTTTACTCTGTGCACTGTGCACTCTGTGATTTTTACTCTCTGCACTCTGCTCCCTGTGATTTTTACTCTCTGCACTCTGCTCTCTGTGATTTTCACTCTCTGCACTCTGTTCTCTGTGATTTTTAATCTCTGCACTCAGACCTCTGTGATTTTTACTCTCTGCACTCTGTTCTCTGTGATTTTTACTCTCTGCACTCTGCTCTCTGTGATTTTCACTCTCTGCACTCTGCTATCCGTGGTTTTTACTCTCTGCACTCTGATTTCTGTGATTGTTACTCTCCGCAATCTGCTCTCTGTGATTTTTACTCCGTGCACTCTGCTGCCTGTGATTTTTCCTCTCTGCACTCTGATCTCTGTGATCTTTAGTCTCCGCATTCTGCTCTCTGTGATTTTTACTCTCTGCACTCACTTCTCTGTGAATTTTACTCTCTGCACTCTGATTTCTGTGATTTTTTCTCTCCGCACTCTGTTCTCTGTGATTTGTACTCTCTGAACACATATCTCTGTGATTTTTACTCTCTGCACTCTGTACTCTGTGATTTTTACTCTCTGCACTCTGCTCTCTGTGATTTTTACTCTCTGCACTCTGCTCTCTGTGATTTTTACTCTCTGCACTCTGCACTCTGTGATATTCACTCTCTGCACTCTGCTCATTGTGATTTTTACTCTCTGCACTCTGTTCTCTGTGATTATTACTCTCCGCACTCTGCTCTCTGTGATTTTTACTCTCTGCACTCATACCTCTGTGATTTTTACTCTCTGCACTCTGATCTCTGTGATTTTTACTCTCCGCACTCTGCTCTCTGTGATTTTTACTCTCTGCACTCTGCTCTCTGTGATTTTTACTCTCTTCACTCTGCTCTCTGTGATTTTTACTCTCTGCACTCTGCTCTCTGTGATTTTTACTCTCTGCACTCTGCTCTCTGTGATTTTTACTCTCTGCACACAGATCTCTGTGATTTTCACTCTCTGCACTCCATTCTCAGTTAGTTTTACTCTCCGCACTCTGCTCTATCTGATTTTTACTCTCCGCAATCCTCTGCATGTGATTTTTCCTCTCCGCACTCTGATCTCTATGATTTTTACTCTCCGCACTCTGCTCTCTGTGATTTTTACTCTCTGCACTCTGATCTCTGTGTTTTTTACTCTCTGCACTCTGCTCTCTGTGATTTTTACTCTCCAGACTCTGCTCTCTGTGATTTTCATTCTCTGCACACAGATCTCTGTGATTTTTACTCTGCACTCTGCTCTCTGTGATTTTGACTCTCTGCAGTCTGCTCTCTGTGATTTTTACTCTCTGCACTCTGATCTCTGTGAGTATTACTCTCTGAACTATGCTCTCATGATTTTTACTCTCGGTACTCAGCTCTGTGTGATGTTTACTCTCCACACTCTGCTCACTGTGATTTTTACTCTCTTCACTCTGCTCTCTGTGATTTTAAATGTCTGCTCTCTGCTCTCTGTGATTATTACTCTCCGCACTCTGCTCTCTGTGATTTTTACTCTCTGCACTCTGCTCTCTGTGATTTTTACTCTCTGCACTCTGCTCTCTGTGATTTTTACTCTCCGCACTCTGCTCTCTGTGATTTTTACTCCGGGCACTCTGCTGCCTGTGATTTTTCCTCTCTGCACTCTGATCTCTGTGATTTTTACTCTCCGCACTCTGCTCTCTGTGATTTTTACTCTCTGCACTCTGCTCTCTGTGATTTTTACTCTCTGCACTCTGATTTCTGTGATTTTTACTCTCCGCACTCTGCTCTCCGTGATTTTTACTCCGTGCACTCTGCTGCCTGTGATTTTTCCTCTCTGCACTCTGATCTCTGTGATCTTTAGTCTCCGCATTCTGCTCTCTGTGATTTTTACTCTGTGCACTGTGCACTCTGTGATTTTTACTCTTTGCACTCTGCTCCCTGTGATTTTCACTCTCTGCACTCTGCTATCCGTGGTTTTTACTCTCTGCACTCTGATTTCTGTGATTGTTACTCTCCGCACTCTGCTCTCCGTGATTTTTACTCCGTGCACTCTGCTGCCTGTGATTTTTACTCTCTGCACTCTGATCTCTGTGATCTTTAGTCTCCGCATTCTGCTCTCTGTGATTTTTACTCTGTGCACTGTGCACTCTGTGATTTTTACTCTGCACTCTGCTCTCTGTGATTTTTACTCTCTGCACTCTGCTCTCTGTGATTTTTACTCTCTGCACTCTGATCTCTGTGATTATTACTCTCCGTACTCTGCTCTCTCTGATTTTTACTCTCGGCCCTCAGCTCTGTGTGATGATTACTCTCCACACTCTGCTCTCTGTGATTTTTACTCTCTGCACTCTGCTCTCTGTGATTTTTACTCTCTGCTCTCTGCTCTCTGTGATTATTACTCTCCGCACTCTGCTCTCTGTGATTTTTACTCTCTGCACTCTGCTCTCTGTGATGTTTACTCTCTGCACTCTGCTCTCCGTGATTTTTACTCCGGGCACTCTGCTGCCTGTGATATTTCCTCTCTGCACTCTGATCTCTGTGATCTTTAGTCTCCGCATTCTGCTCTCTGTGATTTTTACTCTCCGCACTCTGCTCTCTGTAATTATTAATCTCCGCACTCTGCTCTCTGTGATTTTTACTCTCTGCACTCTGCTCTCTGTGATTTTTACTCTCTGCACTCTGCTCTCTGTGATTTTTACTCTCTGCACTCTGCTCTCTGTGATTTTTACTCTCCGCACTCTGCTCTCTGTAATTATTACTCTCCGCACTCTGCTCTCTGTGATTTTTACTCCGTGCACTCTGCTGCCTGTGATTTTTACTCTCTGCACTCTGATCTCTGTGATCTTTAGTCTCCGCATTCTGCTCTCTGTGATTTTTACTCTGTGCACTGTGCACTCTGTGATTTTTACTCTCTGCACTCTGATCTCTGTGATTTTTACTCTCTGCACTCTGTTCTCTGTGATTTTTACTCTCTGCACACATCTCTCTGTGTTTTTTACTCTCTGCACTCTGTTCTCTGTGATTTTGACTCTCTGCAGTCTGCTCTCTGTGATTTTTACTCTCTGCACTCTGTTCTCTGTGATTTTTACTCTCTGCACTCTGCTCTCTGTGATTTTTACTCTCTGCACTCTGCTCTCTGTGATTTTTACTCTCTGCACTCTGCTCTCTGTGATTTTTACTCTCTGCACACTGCTCTCTGTGATTTTTACTCTCCGCACTCTGCTGTCTGTGATTTTTACTCTCTGCACTCTGATCTCTGTGATTTTTACTCTCCGCACTCTGCTCTCTGTGATTTTTACTCTCTGCTCTCTGCACTCTGTGATTTTTACTCTCTGCACTCTGTTCTCTGTGATTTTTACTCTCTGCACTCTGCTCTCTGTGATTTTTACTCTCTGCACTCTGCTCTCTGTGATTTTTACTCTCTGCACTCTGCTCTCTGTGATTTTTACTCTCTGCACTCTGCTCTCTGTGATTTTTACTCTCTGCACTCTGCTCTCTGTGATTTTTACTCTCTGCACTCACTTCTCTGTGATTTTTACTCTCTGCACTCTGATCTCTGTGATGTTTTCTCTCCGCACTCTGTTCTCTGTGATTTTTACTCTCTGCACTCATACCTCTGTGATTTTTACTCTCTGCACTCTGCTCTCTGTGATTTTTACTCTCCAAACTCTGCTCTGTGTGATTTTTCCTCTCTGCACACAGATCTCTGTGATTTTCGCTCTCTGCACTCCATTCTCAGTTAGTTTTACTCTCCGCACTCTGCTCTATCTGATTTTTACTCTCCGCACTCCTCTGTATGTGATTTTTCCTCTCCGCACTCTGATCTCTATGATTTTTACTCTCCGCACTCTGCTCTTTGTGATTTTTACTCTCTGCACTCAGACCTCTGTTATTTTATACTCTCTGCACTCAGCTCTCGGTGTTATTTACTCTCCAGACTCTGCTCTCTGTGGTTTTCACTCTCTGCACACAGATCTCTGTGATTTTCACTCTGAACTCTGCTCTCTGTGATTTTGACTCTCTGCAGTCTGCTCTCTGTGATTTTTACTCTCTGCACTCTGATCTCTGTGAGTATTACTCTCTGAACTATGCTCTCATGATTTTTACTCTCGGTACTCAGCTCTGTGTGTTGTTTACTCTCCACACTCTGCTCACTGTGATTTTTACTATCTTCACTCTGCTCTCTGTGATTTTAAATGTCTGCTCTCTGCTCTCTGTGATTATTACTCTCCGCACTCTGCTCTCTGTGATTTTTACTCTCTGCACTCTGCCCTCTGTGATTTTTACTCTCTGCACACTGCTCTCTGTGATTTTTACTCTCCGCACTCAGCTCTCTGTGATTTTTACTCCGTTCACTCTGCTGCCTGTGATTTTTCCTCTCTGCACTCTGATCTCTGTGATCTTTACTCTCCGCACTCTGCTCTCTGTGATTATTACTCTCCGCACTCTGCTCTCTGTGATTTTTACTCCGTGCACTCTGATTTCTGTGATTGTCACTCTCCGCACTCTGCTCTCCGTGATTTTTACTCCGTGCACTCTGCTGCCTGTGATTTTTCCTCTCTGCACTCTGATCTCTGTGATCTTTAGTCTCCGCATTCTGCTCTCTGTGATTTTTACTCTGTGCACTGTGCACTCTGTGATTTTCACTCTCTGCACTCTGCTCTCTGTGATTTTTACTCTCTGCACTCTGTTCTCTGTGATTTTTACTCTCTGCACTCTGATTTCTGTGATTTTTTCTCTCCGCACTCTGTTCTCTGTGATTTGTACTCTCTGCACTCTGCTGCCTGTGATTTTTCCTCTCTGCACTCTGATCTCTGTGATCTTTACTCTCCGCACTCTGCTCTCTGTGATTTTTACTCTGTGCACTCTGCACTCTGTGATTTTTACTCTCTGCACTCTGATCTCTGTGATTTTTACTCTCTGCACTCTGATCTGTGATTTTTACTCTCTGCACTCTGCTCTGTGTGATTTTTACTCTCCAGACTCTGCTCTCTGTGATTTTTACTCTGCACTCTGCTCTCTGTGATTTTTACTCTCTGCACTCTGCTCTCTGTGATTTTTACTCTCTGCACTCTGCTCTCTGTGATTTTTACTCTCTGCACTCTGCTCTCTGTGATTTTTACTCTCTGCACTCTGATTTCTGTGATTTTCACTCTCCGCACTCAGCTCTCTGTAATTATTACTCTCCCCACTCTGCTGTCTGTGATTTTTACTCTATGCAGTCATACCTTTGCGATTTTTACTCTCTGCACTCTGTTCTCTGTGATTTTTACTCTCCAGACTCTGTTCTCTGTGATTTTCAATCTCTGCACTCTGTTCTCTGTGATTTTTACTCTCTGCACTCTGCTCTCTGTGATTTTTACTCTCCGCACTCTGCTCTCTGTGATTTTTACTCTCTGCACTCTGCTCTCTGTGATTTTTACTCTCTGCACTCTGTTCTCTGTGATTTTTACTCTCTGCACTCTGCTCTCTGTGATTTTTACTCTCTGCACTCTGCTCTCTGTGATTTTTACTCTCCGCACTCTGCTCTCTGTGATTTTTACTCTCCGCACTCCATTCTCTGTGATTTTTACTCTCTGCACTCTGCTCTCTGTGATTTTTACTCTCTGCACTCTTCTGTCTGTGATTTTAATTCTCTGCACTCTGATCTCTGTGAGTTTTACTCTCTGCACTCAGCTCTCTGCGATTTTTACTCTCCGCACTCTGCTCTCTGTGATTTTTACTCTCTGCACTCTGCTCTCTGTGATTTTTACTCTCTGCACTCTGCTCTCTGTGATTTTTACTCTCCGCACTCTGCTCTCTGTGATTTTTACTCTCTTCACTCTGCTCTCTGTGATTTTTACTCTCTGCACTCTGCTCTCTGTGATTTTTACTCTCCGCACTCTGCTCTCTGTGATTTTTACTCTCCGCACTCTGCTCTCTGTGATTTTTACTCTCTGCACTCTGCTCTCTGTGATTTTTACTCTCCGCACTCTGCTCTCTGTGATTTTTACTCTCTGCACTCTGCTCTCCGTGATTTTTACTCTCTGCACTCTGATTTCTGTGATTTTTACTCTCCGCACTCTGCTCTCCGTGATTTTTACTCCGTGCACTCTGCTGCCTGTGATTTTTCCTCTCTGCACTCTGATCTCTGTGATTATTACTCTCCGCATTCTGCTCTCTGTGATTTTTACTCTGTGCACTGTGCACTCTGTGATTTTTACTCTTTGCACTCTGCTCCCTGTGATTTTCACTCTCTGCACTCTGCTATCCGTGGTTTTTACTCTCTGCACTCTGATTTCTGTGATTGTTACTCTCCGCACTCTGCTCTCCGTGATTTTTACTCCGGGCACTCTGCTGCCTGTGATATTTCCTCTCTGCACTCTGATCTCTGTGATTTTTACTCTCCGCACTCTGCTCTCTGTAATTTTTACTCTGTGCACTGTGCACTCTGTGATTTTTACTCTCTGCACTCTGCACTCTGTGATTTTTACTCTCTGCACTCTGCTCCCTGTGATTTTTACTCTCTGCACTCTGCTCTCTGTGATTTTTACTCTCTGCACTCTGCTCTCTGTGATTTTTACTCTCTGCACTCTGCTCTCTGTGATTTTTACTCTCTGCACTCTGCTCTCTGTGATTATTACTCTCCGCACTCTGCTCTCTGTGATTTTTACTCTCTGCACTCTGCTCTCTGTGATTTTTACTCTCTGCACTCTGCTCTCTGTGATTTTTACTCTCTGCACTCTGCTCTCTGTGATTTTTACTCCGTGCACTCTGCTGCCTGTGATTTTTCCTCTCTGCACTCTGATCTCTCTGATCTTTAGTCTCCGCATTCTGCTCTCTGTGATTTTTACTCTGTGCACTGTGCACTCTGTGATTTTTACTCTCTGCACTCTGATCTCTGTAATTTTTACTCTCTGCACTCTGCTGTCTGTGATTTTTACTCTCTGCACTCAGCTCTCTGTGATTTTTACTCTCTGCACTCTGCTCTCTGTGATTTTTCCTCTCTGCACTGATCTCTGTGATTTTCACTCTCTGCACTCCATTCTCAGTTATTTTTACCCTCTCCGCACCTGCTCTCTGTGATTTTTACTCTCCGCACTCTTCTCTCTGTGATTTTTACTCTCTGCACTCTGATCTCTGTGATTTTTACTCTCCGCACTCTGCTCTCTGTGATTTTTACTCTCTGCACTCTGCTCTCTGTGATTTTTACTCTCTGCACTCTGCTCTCTGTGATTTTTACTCTCTGCACTCTGCTCTCTGTGATTTTCACTCTCTGCACTCAGATCTCTGTGATTTTTACTCTCTGCGCTCTGCTCTCTGTTATTTTTACTCTCTGCGCTCTGCTCTCTGTGATTTTTACTCTCTGCACTCTGATCTCTGTGAGTATTACTCTCTGAACTCTGCTCTCATGATTTTTACTCTCGGCCCTCAGCTCTGTGTGATGATTACACTCCACACTCTGCTCTCTGTGATTTTTACTCTCTTCACTCTGCTCTCTGTGATTTTTACTCTCTGCTCTCTGCTCTCTGTGATTTTTACTCTCCGCACTCTGCTCTCTGTGATTTTTACTCTCTGCACTCTGCTCTCTGTGATTTTTACTCTCTGCACTCTGCTCTCTGTGATTTTTACTCTCTGCACTCTGCTCTCTGTGATTTTTACTCTCTGCACTCTGCTCTCTGTGATTTTTACTCTCTGCACTCTGCTCTCTGTGATTTTTACTCTCTGCACTCTGCTCTCTGTGATTTTTACTCCGTGCACTCTGATTTCTGTGATTGTCACTCTCCGCAATCTGCTCTCCGTGATTTTTACTCTCTGCACTCTGATCTCTGTGTTTTTTACTCTCTGCACTCAGCTCGCTGTGATTTTTACTCTCTGCACTCTGCTCTCTGTGATTTTTACTCTCTGCACTCTGATCTCTGTGATTTTTACTCTGCACTCTGCTCTCTGTGATTTTGACTCTCTGCAGTCTGCTCTCTGTGATTTTTACTCTCTGCACTCTGATCTCTGTGAGTATTACTCTCTGAACTATGCTCTCATGATTTTTACTCTCGGTACTCAGCTCTGTGTGTTGTTTACTCTCCACACTCTGCTCACTGTGATTTCTACTATCTTCACTCTGCTCTCTGTGATTTTAAATGTCTGCTCTCTGCTCTCTGTGATTATTACTCTCCGCACTCTGCTCTCTGTGATTTTTACTCTCTGCACTCTGCCCTCTGTGATTTTTACTCTCCGCACTCAGCTCTCTGTAATTATTACTCTCCGCACTCTGCTCTCTGTGATTTTTACTCCGTGCACTCTGATTTCTGTGATTGTCACTCTCCGCAATCTGCTCTCCGTGATTTTTACTCTCTGCACTCTGCTCTCTGTGATTTTTACTCTCTGCTCTCTGCTCTCTGTGATTTTTACACTCCACACTCTGTTTTCTGCAATTTTTACTCTCCGCGCTCAGCTCTCTGTGATTTTTACTCCGTGCACTCTGCTGCCTGTGATTTTTCCTCTCTGCACTCTGCTCTCTGTGATTTTTACTCTTTTCACTGTGCACTCTGTGATTTTTACTCTCTGCACTCTTCTCTCTGTGATTTTTACTCTCTGCACTCTGCTCTCTGTGATTTTTACTCTCTGCACTCTGCTCTCTGTGATTTTTACTCTCTGCACTCTGCTCTCTGTGATTTTTACTCTCTGCACTCTGCTCTCTGTGATTTTTACTCTCTGCACTCTGCTCTCTGTGATTTTTACTCTCTGCACTCTGCTCTCTGTTATTTTTACTCTCTGCACTCTGTTCTCTGTGATTTTTACTCTCTGCACTCTGATCTCTGTGATTTTTACTCTCTGCACTCTGCTCTCTGTGATTTTTACTCTCTGCACTCTGCTCTCTGTGATTTTTACTCTCTGCACTCTGCTCTCTGTGATTTTTACTCTCTGCACTCTGCTCTCTGTGATTTTTACTCTCTGCACTCTTCTCTCTGTGATTTTTACTCTCTGCACTCTGCTCTCTGTGATTTTTACTCTCCGCACTCTGCTCTCTGTGATTTTTACTCTCTGCACCCTGCTCTCTGTGATTTTTACTCTCTGCTCTCTGCTCTCTGTGATTTTTACTCTCTGCACTCTGCTCTCTGTGATTTTTACTCTCTGTACTCTGCCCTCTGTAATTTTTACTCTCTGTACACTGCTCTCTGTGATTTTTACTCTCCGCACTCTGCTGCCTGTGATTTTTACTCTCTGCACTCTGATCTCTGTGATTTTTACTCTCCGCACTCTGCTCTCTGTGATTTTTACTCTCTGCACTCTGCTCTCTGTGATTTTTACTCTCTGCACTCTGCTCTCTGTGATTTTTACTCTCCGCACTCTGCTCTCTGTGATTTTTACTCTCTGCACTCTGATCTCTGTGATTTTTACTCTCTGCACTCTGCTCTCTGTGATTTTTACTCTCTGCACTCTGCTCTCTGTGATTTTTACTCTCTGCACTCTGCTCTCTGTGATTTTCACTCTCTGCACTCTGTTCTCTGTGATTTTTACTCTCTGCACACAGATCTCTGTGATGTTTACCCTCCGCACTCTGCTGTCTGTTATTTTTACTCTATGCAGTGATACCTTTGCCCTCTGCACTCTGCTCTCTGTGATTTTTACTCTCCAAACTCTGCTCTGTGTGATTTTTCCTCTCTGCACACAGATCTCTGTGATTTTCACTCTCTGCACTCCATTCTCAGTTATTTTTACTCTCCGCACTCTGCTCTCTCTGATTTTTACTCTCCGCAATCCTCTGCATGTGATTTTTCCTCTCCGCACTCTGATCTCTATGATTTTTACTCTCCGCACTCTGCTCTTTGTGATTTTTACTCTCTGCACTCTGATCTCTGTGTTTTTTACTCTCTGCACTCAGCTCTCTGTGATTTTTACTCTCCAGACTCTGCTCTCTGTGATTTTCACTCTCTGCACACAGATCTCTGTGATTTTCACTCTGAACTCTGCTCTCTGTGATTTTGACTCTCTGCAGTCTGCTCTCTGTGATTTTTACTCTGTGCACTGTGCACTCTGTGATTTTTACTCTGCACTCTGATCTCTGTAAGTATTACTCTCTGAACTATGCTCTCATGATTTTTACTCTCGGTACTCAGCTCTGTGTGATGTTTACTCTCCACACTCTGCTCACTGTGATTTTTACTCTCTTCACTCTGCTCTCTGTGATTTTAAATGTCTGCTCTCTGCTCTCTGTGATTATTACTCTCCGCACTCTGCTCTCTGTGATTTTTACTCTCTGCACTCTGCTCTCTGTGATTTTTACTCTCTGCACTCTGCTCTCTGTGATTTTTACTCTCTGCACTCTGCTCTCTGTGATTTTTACTCTCCGCACTCTGCTCTCTGTGATTTTTACTCTCTGCACTCTGCCCGCTGTGATTTTTACTCTCTGCACTCTGCTATACGTGGTTTTTACTCTCTGCACTCTGATCTCTGTGATCTTTAGTCTCCGCATTCTGCTCTCTGTGATTTTTACTCTGTGCACTGTGCACTCTGTGATTTTTACTCTCTGCACTCTGTTCTCTGTGATTTGTACTCTCTGAACACATATCTCTGTGATTTTTACTCTCTGCACTCTGTTCTCTGTGATTTTTACTCTCTGCACTCTGCTCTCTGTGATTTTTACTCTCTGCACTCTGCTCTCTGTGATTTTTACTCTCTGCACTCTGCTCTCTGTGATTTTTACTCTCTGCACTCTGTTCTCTGTGATTTTTACTCTCTGCACTCTGATCTCTGTGATTTTTACTCTCCGCACTCTGCTCTCTGTGATTTTTACTCTCTGCTCTGATACTCTCTGTGATTTTTACTCTCTGCACTCTGTTCTCTGTGATTTTTACTCTCTGCACTCTGATCTCTGTGATTTTCACTCTCTGCACTCCATTCTCAGTTATTTTTTCTCTCCGCACTCTGCTCTCTCTGATTTTTACTCTCCGCACTCCTCTCTCTGTGATTTTTACTCTCCGCACTCTGATCTCTGTGATTTTTACTCTCCGCACTCTGCTCTCTGTGATTTTTACTCTCTGCACTCTGATCTCTGTGATTTTTACTCTCTGCACTCTGCTCTCTGTGATTTTTACTCTCCGCACTCTGCTCTCTGTGATTTTCACTCTCTGCACTCAGATCTCTGTGATTTTTACTCTGCACTCTGCTCTCTGTGATTTTGACTCTCTGCAGTCTGCTCTCTGTGATTTTTACTCTCTGCACTCTGATCTCTGTGAGTATTACTCTCTGAACTATGCTCTGATGATTTTTACTCTCGGTACTCAGCTCTGTGTGTTGTTTACTCTCCATACTCTGCTCACTGTGATTTTTACTCTCTTCACTCTGCTCCCTGTGATTTTTACTCTCTGCACTCTGCTCTCTGTGATTTTTACTCTCCGCACTCTGCTCTCTGTGATTTTTACTCTCTGCACTCTGCTCTCTGTGATTTTTACTCTCTGCACTCTGCTCTCTGTGATTTTTACTCTCCGCACTCTGCTCTCTGTGATTTTTACTCTCTGCACTCTGCTCTCTGTGATTTTTACTCTCTGCACTCTGATCTCTGTGATTTTTACTCTCCGCACTCTGATCTCTGTGATTTTCACTCTCTGCACTCTGCTCTCCGTGGTTTTTACTCTCTGCACTCTGATTTCTGTGATTTTTACTCTCCGCACTCTGCTCTCTGTGATTTTTACTCCGGGCACTCTGCTGCCTGTGATTTTTCCTCTCTGCACTCTGATCTCTGTGATCTTTAATCTCCGCATTCTGCTCTCTGTGATTTTTACTCTGTGCACTGTGCACTCTGTGATTTTTACTCTTTGCACTCTGCTCCCTGTGATTTTCACTCTCTGCACTCTGCTATCCGTGGTTTTTACTCTCTGCACTCTGATTTCTGTGATTGTTACTCTCCGCACTCTGCTCTCCGTGATTTTTACTCCGTGCACTCTGCTGCCTGTGATTTTTCCTCTCTGCACTCTGATCTCTGTGATCTTTCGTCTCCGCATTCTGCTCTCTGTGATTATTACTCTGTGCACTGTGCACTCTGTGATTTTTACTCTCCGCACTCTGCTCTCTGTAATTATTACTCTCTGCACTCTGCTCTCTGTGATTTTTACTCTCTGTGCTCTGCTCTCTGTGATTTTTACTCTCTGCACTCTGCTCCTTGTGATTTTTACTCTCTGCACTCTGCTCTCTGTGATTTTTACTCTCTGCACTCTGCTCTCTGTGATTATTACTCTCCGCACTCTGCTCTCGCTGATTTTTACTCTCTTCGCTCTGCTTTTTGTGATTTTTACTCTCTGAACACTGCTCTCTGTGATTTTTACTCTCTTCCCTCAGCACCCTGTGATTTTTACTCTCTGCACTCTGCTCTCTGTGATTTTTACTCTCTGCACTCTGCTCTCTGTGATTTTTACTCTCTGCACTCTGCTATCTGTGATTTTTACTCTCTGCACTCTGATCTCTGTGATCTTTAGTCTCCGCATTCTGCTCTCTGTGATTTTTACTCTGTGCACTCTGCACTCTGTGATTTTTACTCTAAAAAATCTCTGCTCTCCGTGATTTTTACTCTCTGCAATCTGCTCTCTGTGATTTTTACTCTCTGCACTCTGCTCTCTGTGATTTTTACTCTCTGCACTCTGCTCTCTGTGATTTTTACTCTCTGCACTCTGCTCTCTGTGATTTTTACTCTCTGCACTCTGCTCTCTGTGATTTTTACTCTCTGCACTCTGTTCTCTGTGATTTTTACTCTCTGCACTCTGCTCTCTGTGATTTTTACTCTCCGCACTCTGCTCTCTGTGATTTTTACTCTCTGCACCTTTGCGATTTTTGCTCTCTGCACTCTGTTCTCTGTGATTTTTCCTCTCTGCGCACAGATCTCTGTGATTTTCACTCTCTGCACTCCATTCTCAGTTATTTTTACTCTCCGCACTCTGCTCTCTGTGATTTTTACTCTCCGCATTCTTCTCTCTGTGATTTTTATTCTCCGCACTCTGACCTCTGTGATTTCTACTCTGCGCACTCTGCTCCCTGTGAATTTTACTCTCTGCACTCTGCTCTCTGTGATTTTTACTCTCTGCACTCTGCTCTCTGTGATTTTTACTCTCCGCACTCTGCTCTCTGTGATTTTTACTCTCTGCACTCAGATCTCTGTGATTTTTACTCCAGCACTCTGCTCTCTGTGATTTTTACTCTCTGCACTCTGCTCTCTGTGATTTTTACTCTCTGCACTCTGTTCTCTGTGATTATTACTCTCCGTACTCTGTTCTCTCTGATTTTTACTCTCGGTACTCAGCTCTGTGTGTTGTTTACTCTCCGCACTCTGCTCACTGTGATTTTTACTCTCTTCACTCTGCTCTCTGTGATTTTTACTCTCTGCACTCTGCTCTCTGTAATTATTACTCTCCGCACTCTGCTCTCTGTGATTTTTACTCTCTTCCCTCTGCTCCCTGTGATTTTTACTCTCTGCACTCTGCTCTCTGTGATTTTTACTCTCCGCACTCTGCTCTCTGTGATTTTTACTCTCTGCACTCTGCTCTCTGTGATTTTTACTCTCTGCACTCTGATCTCTGTGATTTTTACTCTCCGCACTCTGCTCTCTGTGATTTTTACTCTCTGCACTCTGCTCTCTGTGATTTTTACTCTCTGCACTCTGATTTCTGTGATTTTTTCTCTCCGCACTCTGCTCTCTGTGATTTTTACTCCGTGCACTCTGCTGCCTGTGATTTTTCCTCTCTGCACTCTGATCTCTGTGATCTTTAGTCTCCGCATTCTGCTCTCTGTGATTTTTACTCTGTGCACTGTGCACTCTGTGATTTTTACTCTCTGCACTCTGCTCCCTGTGATTTTTACTCTCTGCACTCTGCTCTCTGTGATGTTTACTCCAAAGCACTCTGATTTCTGTGATTTTTTCTCTCCGCACTCTGTTCTCTGTGATTTTTACTCCGTGCACTCTGCTGCCTGTGAATTTTCCTCTCTGCACTCTGATCTCTGTGATCTTTTGTCTACGCATTCTGCTCTCTGTGATTTTTACTCTGTGCACTGTGCACTCTGTGATTTTTACTCTCTGCACTCTGTTCTCTGTGATTATTACTCTCCGTACTCTGCTCTCTCTGATTTTTACTCTCGGCCCTCAGCTCTGTGTGATGATTACACTCCACACTCTGCTCTCTGTGATTTTTAATCTCTTCACTCTGCTTTTTGTGATTTTTACTCTCTGCACACTGCTCTCTGTGATTTTTACTCTCCGCACTCTGCTCTCTGTGATTTTTACTCTCTGCACTCTGCTCTCTGTGATTTTTACTCTCCGCACTCTGCTCTCTGTGATTTTTACTCTCCGCACTCTGCTCTCCGTGATTTTTACTCCGGGCACTCTGCTGCCTGTGATTTTTCCTCTCTGCACTCTGATCTCTGTGATCTTTAATCTCCGCATTCTGCTCTCTGTGATTTTTACTCTGTGCACTGTGCACTCTGTGATTTTTACTCTCTGCACTCTGCTCCCTGTGATTTTTACTCTCTGCACTCTGCTCTGTGTGATTTTTACTCTCTGCACTCTGCTCTCCGTGGTTTTTACTCTCTGCACTCTGATTTCTGTGATTGTTACTCTCCGCACTCTGCTCTCCGTGATTTTTACTCCGTGCACTCTGCTGCCTGTGATTTTTCCTCTCTGCACTCTGATCTCTGTGATCTTTAGTCTCCGCATTCTGCTCTCTGTGATTTTTACTCTCTGCACTCACTTCTCTGTGATTTTTACTCTCTGCACTCTGATTTCTGTGATTTTTTCTCTCCGCACTCTGTTCTCTGTGATTTGTACTCTCTGAACACATATCTCTGTGATTTTTACTCTCTGCACTCTGCTCTCTGTGATTTTCACTCTCTGCACTCTGCTCTCTGTGATTTTTACTCTCTGCACTCTGCTCTCTGTGATTTTTACTCTCTGCACTCTGCTCTCTGTGATTTTTACTCTCTGCACTCTGCTCTCTGTGATTTTTACTCTCTGCACTCTGATCTCTGTGATTATTACTCTCCGCACTCTGCTCTCTGTGATTTTTACTCTCTGCACTCTGCTCTCTGTGATTTTTACTCTCTTCACTCTGCTCTCTGTGATTTTTACTCTCCGCACTCTATTCTCTGTGATTTTCACTCTCTGCACTCCATTCTCAGTTATTTTTACTCTCCGCACTCTGCTCTCTCTGATTCTACTCTCCGCAATCCTCTCTCTGTGATTTTTACTCTCCGCACTCTGCTCTCTGTGATTTTTACTCTCTGCACTCTGATCTCTGTGATTTTTACTCTCTGCACTCTGCTCTCTGTGATTTTTACTCTCCGCACTCTGCTCTCTGTGATTTTTACTCTCTGCACTCTGATCTCTGTGATTTTTACTCTCCGCACTCTGCTCTCTGTGATTTTTACTCTCTGCACTCTGCTCTCTGTGATTTTTACTCTCTGCACTCTGATCTCTGTGAGTATTACTCTCCGTACTCTGCTCTCTCTGATTTTTACTCTCTGCCCTCAGCTCTGTGTGATTTTTACTCTCCACACTCTGCTTTTTGTGATTTTTACTCTCTGCACACTGCTCTCTGTGATTTTTACTCTCCGCACTCAGCTCTCTGTAATTATTACTCTCCGCACTCTGCTCTCTGTGATTTTCACTCTCTGCACTCTGCTCTCCGTGGTTTTTACTCTCTGCACTCTGATTTCTGTGATTGTTACTCTCCGCACTCTGCTCTCCGTGATTTTTACTCCGTGCACTCTGCTGCCTGTGATTTTTCCTCTCTGCACTCTGATCTCTGTGATCTTTAATCTCCGCATTCTGCTCTCTGTGATTTTTACTCTGTGCACTGTGCACTCTGTGATTTTTACTCTCTGCACTCTGCTCTCTGTGATTTTTACTCTCTGCACTCTGCTCTCTGTGATTTTTACTCTCTGCACTCTGATCTCTGTGATTTTTACTCTCTGCACTCTGCTCTCTGTGATTTTTACTCTCTGCACTCTGCTCTCTGTGATTTTTACTCTCTGCACTCTGCTCTCTGTGATTTTTAATCTCTTCACTCTGCTCTCTGTGATTTTTACTCTCTGCACTCTGCCCTCTGTAATTTTTACTCTCTTCACACTGCTCTCTGTGATTATTACTCTCCGCACTCTGCTCTTTGTGATTTTTACTCTCTGCACTCTGCCCTCTGTAATTTTTACTCTCTGTACACTGCTCTCTGTGATTTTTACTCTCTGCACTCTGCTATCTGTGATTTTTACTCTCTGCACTCTGATCTCTGTGATCTTTAGTCTCCGCATTCTGCTCTCTGTGATTTTTACTCTGTGCACTGTGCACTCTGTGATTTTTACTCTCTGCACTCTGCTCCCTGTGATTTTTACTCTCTGCACTCTGCTCTCTGTGATTTTTACTCTCTGCACTCTGCTCCTTGTGATTTTTACTCTCTGCACTCTGCTCTCTGTGATTTTTACTCTCTGCACTCTGCTCTCTGTGATTTTTACTCTCTGCACTCTGCTCTCTGTGATTTTTACTCTCTGCACTCTGCTCTCTGTGATTTTTACTCTCTGCACTCTGCTCTCTGTGATTATTACTCTCCGCACTCTGCTCTCTGTGATTTTTACTCTCTGCACTCAGACCTCTGCGATTTTTACTCTCTGCACTCTGCTCTCTGTGATTTTTCCTCTCTGCGCACAGATCTCTGTGATTTTCACTCTCTGCACTCCATTCTCAGTTATTTTTACTCTCCGCACTCTGCTCTCTCTGATTTTTACTCTCCGCAATCCTCTGCCTGTGATTTTTACTCTCCGCACTCTGATCTCTGTGATTTTTACTCTCCGCAATCTGCTCTCCGTGATTTTTACTCTCTGCACTCAGACCTCTGTTATTTTATACTCTCTGCACTCAGCTCTCTGTGATATTTACTCTCCAGACTCTGCTCTCTGTGATTTTCACTCTCTGCACACAGATCTCTGTGATTTTTACTCTGCACTCTGCTCTCTGTGATTTTGACTCTCTGCAGTCTGCTCTCTGTGATTTTTACTCTCTGCACTCTGATCTCTGTGAGTATTACTCTCTGAACTATGCTCTGATGATTTTTACTCTCGGTACTCAGCTCTGTGTGTTGTTTACTCTCCATACTCTGCTCACTGTGATTTTTACTCTCTTCACTCTGCTCTCTGTGATTTTAAATGTCTGCTCTCTGCTCTCTGTGATTATTACTCTCCGCACTCTGCTCTCTGTGATTTTTACTCTCTGCACTCTGCTCTCTGTGATTTTTACTCTCCGCACTCAGCTCTCTGTAATTATTACTCTCCGCACTCTGCTCTCTGTGATTTTTACTCCGTGCACTCTGATTTCTGTGATTTTTACTCTCTGCACTCTGCTCTCTGTGATTTTTACTCTCCGCACTCTGCTCTCTGTGATTTTTACTCTCTGCACTCTGCTCTCCGTGGTTTTTACTCTCTGCACTCTGATTTCTGTGATTGTTACTCTCCGCACTCTGCTCTCCGTGATTTTTACTCCGTGCACTCTGCTGCCTGTGATTTTTCCTCTCTGCACTCTGATCTCTGTGATCTTTAGTCTCCGCATTCTGCTCTCTGTGATTTTTACTCTGTGCACTGTGCACTCTGTGATTTTTACTCTCTGCACTCTGCTCCCTGTGATTTTTACTCTCTGCACTCTGCTCTCTGTGATTTTTACTCTCTGCACTCTGATCTCTGTGATTTTTACTCTCCGCACTCTGCTCTCCGTGATTTTTACTCCGTGCACTCTGCTGCCTGTGATTTTTCCTCTCTGCACTCTGATCTCTGTGATCTTTACTCTCCGCATTCTGCTCTCTGTGATTTTTACTCTGTGCACTGTGCACTCTGTGATTTTTACTCTCTGCACTCTGCTCTCTGTGATTTTTACTCTCTGCACTCTGCTCTCTGTGATTTTTACTCTCTGCACTCAGCTCTCTGTGATTTTTACTCTTCACACTCTGCTCTCTGTGATTTTTACTCTCTGCACTCTGCTCTCTGTGATTTTTACTCTCTGCACTCTGCTCTCTGTGATTTTTACTCTCCGCACTCTGCTCTCTGTGATTTTTACTCTCTGCACTCTGCTCTCTGTGATTTTTACTCTCTGCACTCTGCTCTCTGTGATTTTTACTCTCCGCACTCTGCTCTCCGTGATTTTTACTCCGTGCACTCTGCTGCCTGTGATTTTTCCTCTCTGCACTCTGATCTCTGTGATCTTTAGTCTCCGCATTCTGCTCTCTGTGATTTTTACTCTGTGCACTGTGCACTCTGTGATTTTTACTCTCTGCACTCTGCTCCCTGTGATTTTTACTCTCTGCACTCTGCTCTCTGTGATTTTTACTCTCTGCACTCTGCTCTCCGTGGTTTTTACTCTCTGCACTCTGATTTCTGTGATTGTTACTCTCCGCACTCTGCTCTCCGTGATTTTTACTCCGTGCACTCTGCTGCCTGTGATTTTTCCTCTCTGCACTCTGATCTCTGTGATCTTTAGTCTCCGCATTCTGCTCTCTGTGATTTTTACTCTCTGCACTCACTTCTCTGTGATGTTTACTCTCTGCACTCTGATTTCTGTGATTTTTTCTCTCCGCACTCTGTTCTCTGTGATTTGTACTCTCTGAACACATATCTCTGTGATTTTTACTCTCTGCACTCTGTACTCTGTGATTTTTACTCTCTGCACTCTGCTCTCTGTGATTTTTACTCTCTGCACTCTGCTCTCTGTGATTTTTACTCTCTGCACTCTGCTCTCTGTGATTTTTACTCTCTGCACTCTGTTCTCTGTGATTTTTACTCTCTGCACTCTGCTCTCTGTGATTTTTACTCTCCGCACTCTGCTCTCTGTGATTTTTACTCTCTGCACTCTGCTCTCTGTGATTTTTACTCTCTGCACTCTGCTCTCTGTGATTTTTACTCTCTGCACTCTGATCTCTGTGATTTTCACTCTCTGCACTCCATTCTCAGTTATTTTTACTCTCCGCACTCTGCTCTCTGTGATTTTTACTCTCCGCACTCATCTCTCTGTAATTATTACTCTCCGCACTCTGCTCTCTGTGATTTTTACTCTCTGCACTCTGCTCTCTGTGATTTTTACTCTCTGCACTCTGCTCTCTGTGATTTTTACTCTCCAAGCTCTGCTCTCTGTGATTTTTACTCTCTGCACTCACTTCTCTGTGATTTTTACTCTCTGCACTCTGCTCTCTGTGATTTTTACTCTCTGCACTCTGCTCTCTGTGATTTTTACTCTCTGCACTCTGTTCTCTGTGATTATTACTCTCCGTACTCTGCTCTCTCTGATTTTTACTCTCGGCCCTCAGCTCTGTGTGATGATTACACTCCACACTCTGCTCTCTGTGATTTTTAATCTCTTCACTCTGCTTTTTGTGATTTTTACTCTCTGCACACTGCTCTCTGTGATTTTTACTCTCCGCACTCAGCTCTCTGTAATTATTACTCTCCGCACTCTGCTCTCTGTGATTTTTACTCCGTGCACTCTGATTTCTGTGATTGTTACTCTCCGCACTCTGCTCTCCGTGATTTTTACTCCGGGCACTCTGCTGCCTGTGATATTTCCTCTCTGCACTCTGATCTCTGTGATCTTTAGTCTCCGCATTCTGCTCTCTGTGATTTTTACTCTGTGCACTGTGCACTCTGTGATTTTTACTCTCTGCACTCTGCTCTCTGTGATTTTTACTCTCTGCACTCTGCTCTCTGTGATTTTTACTCTCTGCACTCTGATCTCTGTGATTTTTACTCTCTGCACTCTGCTCTCATGATTTTTACTCTCTGAACTCAGCTCTCTGTGATCTTTACTCTCCACACTCTGCTCTCTGTGATTTTTACTCTCTGCACTCTGCTCTCTGTGATTTTTACTCTCTGCACACTGCTCTCTGTGATTTTTACTCTCCGCACTCTGCTCTCTGTGATTTTTACTCTCTGCACTCTGCTCTCTGTGATTTTTACTCTCTGCACTCTGCTCTCTGTGATTTTTACTCTCCGCACTCTGCTCTCTGTGATTTTTACTCCGTGCACTCTGCTGCCTGTGATTTTTCCTCTCTGCACTCTGATCTCTGTGATCTTTAGTCTCCGCATTCTGCTCTCTGTGATTTTTACTCTCTGCACTCTGCTCTCTGTGATTTTTACTCTCTGCACTCTGCTCTCTGTGATTTTTACTCTCTGCACTCTGCTCTGTGATTTTTACTCTCCGCACTCTGATCTCTGTGATTTTCACTCTCTGCACTCTGCTCTCCGTGGTTTTCACTCTCTGCACTCTGATTTCTGTGATTGTTACTCTCCGCACTCTGCTCTCCGTGATTTTTACTCCGTGCACTCTGCTGCCTGTGATTTTTCCTCTCTGCACTCTGATCTCTGTGATCTTTAGTCTCCGCATTCTGCTCTCTGTGATTTTTACTCTGTGCACTGTGCACTCTGTGATTTTTACTCTCTGCACTCTGCTCCCTGTGATTTTTACTCTCTGCACTCTGCTCTCTGTGATTTTCACTCTCTGCACTCTGCTCCCTGTGATTTTTACTCTCTGCACTCAGACCTCTGTGCTTTTTACTCTCCGCACTCTGCTCTCGCTGATTTTTACTCTCTTCGCTCTGCTTTTTGTGATTTTTACTCTCTGAACACTGCTCTCTGTGATTTTTACTCTCTGCACTCTGCTCTCTGTGATTTTTACTCTCTGCACTCTGATCTCTGTGATTTTTACTCTCTGCACTCTGCTCTCTGTGATTTTTACTCTCCGCCCTCAGCTCTGTGTGATGATTACACTCCACACTCTGCTCTCTGTGATTTTTACTCTCTGCACTCTGCTCTCTGTGATTTTTACTCTCTGCACTCTGCTCTCTGTGATTTTTACTCTCCGCACTCTGCTCTCTGTGATTTTTACTCTCTGCACTCTGCTCTCTGTGATTTTTACTCTCTGCACTCTGCTCTCTGTGATTTTTACTCTCTGCACTCTGCTCTCCGTGATTTTTACTCCGTGCACTCTGCTGCCTGTGATTTTTCCTCTCTGCACTCTGATCTCTGTGATCCTTACTCTCCGCATTCTGCTCTCTGTGATTTTTCTCTCTGCACTCTGCTCTCTGTGACTTTCAATCTGTGCACTCTGTTCTCTGTGATTTTCACTCTCTGCACTCTGCTCCCTGTGATTTTTACTCTCTGCACTCTGCTCTCTGTGATTTTTACTCTCTGCACTCTGCTCTCTGTGATTTTTACTCTCTGCACTCTGCTCTCTGTGATTTTTACTCTCTGCACTCCATTCTCTGTGATTTTTACTCTCCGCACTCTGCTCTCTGTGATTTTTACTCTCTGCACTCTGCTCTCTGTGATTTTTACTCTCTGCACTCTGATCTCTGTGATCTTTAGTCTCCGCACTCTGCTCTCTGTGATTTTTACTCTGTGCACTGTGCACTCTGTGATTTTTACTCTCTGCACTCTGCTCTCTGTGATTTTTACTCTCTGCACTCTGCTCTCTGTGATTTTTACTCTCTGCACTCTGTTCTCTGTGATTATTACTCTCCGTACTCTGCTCTCTCTGATTTTTACTCTCGGCCCTCAGCTCTGTGTGATGATTACACTCCACACTCTGCTCTCTGTGATTTTTACTCTCTTCACTCTGCGTTTTGTGATTTTTACTCTCTGCACTCTGCTCTCTGTGATTTTTACTCTCCGCACTCTGCTCTCTGTGATTTTTACTCTCTGCACTCTGCTCTCTGTGATTTTTACTCTCTGCACTCTGCTCCCTGTGATTTTTACTCTCTGCACTCTGCTCTCCGTGATTTTTACTCCGGGCACTCTGCTGCCTGTGATATTTCCTCTCTGCACTCTGATCTCTGTGATCTTTAATCTCCGCATTCTGCTCTCTGTGATTTTTACTCTCTGCACTCTGACCTCTGTGATTTTTACTCTCTGCACTCTGATCTCTGTGATTTTTACTCTCTGCACTAAGCTCTCTGTGATTTTTACTCTCTGCACTCTGCTCTCTGTGATTTTTACTCTCTGCACTCTGCTCTCTGTGATTTTTACTCTCTGCACTCTGATCTCTGTGATTTTTACTCTCTGCACTCTGTTCTCTGTGATTTTTACTCTCCGCACTCTGCTCTCTGTGATTTTTACTCTCTGCACTCTGCTCTCTGTGATTTTTACTCTCTGCACTCTGATCTCTGTGATTTTTACTCTCCGCACTCTGCTCTCTGTGATTTTTACTCTCTGCACTCTGCTCTCTGTGATTTTTACTCTCTGCACTCTGCTCTCTGTGATTTTTACTCTCTGCACTCTGCTCTCTGTGATTTTTACTCTCTGCACTCTGCTCTCTGTGATTTTTACTCTGTGCACTGTGCACTCTGTGATTTTTACTCTCTGCACTCTGCTCCCTGTGATTTTTACTCTCTGCACTCTGCTCTCTGTGATTTTTACTCTCTGCACTCTGTTCTCTGTGATTTTTACTCTCTGCACTCTGCTCTCTGTGATTTTTACTCTCTGCACTCTGCTCTCTGTGATTTTTACTCTCTGCACTCTGCTCTCTGTGATTTTTACTCTCTGCACTCTGCTCTCTGTGATTTTTACTCTCTGCACTCTGATTTCTGTGATTGTTACTCTCCGCACTCTGCTCTCCGTGATTTTTACTCCGTGCACTCTGCTGCCTGTGATTTTTCCTCTCTGCACTCTGATCTCTGTGATCTTTAGTCTCCGCATTCTGCTCTCTGTGATTTTTACTCTCTGCACTCACTTCTCTGTGAATTTTACTCTCTGCACTCTGATTTCTGTCATTTTTTCTCTCTGCACTCTGTTCTCTGTGATTTGTACTCTCTGAACACATATCTCTGTGATTTTTACTCTCTGCACTCTGCACTCTGTGATATTCACTCTCTGCACTCTGCTCATTGTGATTTTTACTCTCTGCACTCTGCTCTCTGTGATTTTTACTCTCTGCACTCTGCTCTCTGTGATTTTTACTCTCTGCACTCTGCTCTCTGTGATTTTTACTCTCTGCACTCTGCTCCTTGTGATTTTTACTCTCCGCACTCTGCTCTCTGTGATTTTTACTCTCTGTCATTTTTATTCTCTTCACTCTGCTTTCTGTGAGTTTTACTCTCCGCACTCTACTCTCTGTGATTTTCACTCTCTGCACTCTGCTCTCTGTGATTTTTACTCTCTGCACTCTGCTCTCTGTGATTTTTACTCTCTGCACTCTGCTCTCTGTGATTTTTACTCTCCGCACTCTGCTCTCTGTGATTTTCACTCTCTGCACTCTGCTCTCCGTGGTTTTTACTCTCTGCACTCTGATTTCTGTGATTGTTACTCTCCGCACTCTGCTCTCTGTGATTTTTACTCCGGGCACTCTGCTGCCTGTGATTTTTCCTCTCTGCACTCTGATCTCTGTGATCTTTAGTCTCCGCATTCTGCTCTCTGTGATTTTTACTCTGTGCACTGTGCACTCTGTGATTTTTACTCTCTGCACTCTGATTTCTGTGATTTTTTCTCTCTGCACTCTGTTCTCTGTGATTTTTACTCTCTGAACACATATCTCTGTGATTTTAACTCTCTGCACTCTGATCTCTGTGAGTTTTACTCTCTGCACTCAGCTCTCTGCGATTTTTACTCTCTGCACTCTGCTCTCTGTGATTTTTACTCTCTGCACTCTGCTCTCTGTGATTTTTACTCTCTGCACTCTGTTCTCTGTGATTTTTACTCTCTGCACTCTGCTCTCTGTGATTTTTACTCTCCGCACTCTGCTCTCTGTGATTTTTACTCTCAGCATTCTCTGTGATTTTTACTCTCTGCACTCTGCTCTCTGTGATTTTTACTCTCTGCACTCTGCTCTCTGTGATTTTTACTCTCTGCACTCTGTTCTCTGTGATTTTTACTCTCTGCACTCTGCTCTCTGTGATTTTTACTCTCCGCACTCTGATCTCTGTGATTTTTACTCTCTGCACTCTGCTCTCTGTGATTTTTACTCTCTGCACTCTGCTCTCTGTGATTTTTACTCTCTGCACTCTGATCTCTGTGATTTTTACTCTCTGCACTCCATTCTCTGTTATTTTTACTCTCCGCACTCTGCTCTATGTGATTTTTACTCTCCGCAATCCTCTCATGTGATTTTTACTCTCCGCACTCTGATCTCTATGATTTTTACTCTCCGCACTCTGCTCTCTGTGATTTTGACTCTCTGCAGTCTGCTCTCTGTGATTTTTACTCTCTGCACTCTGCTCTCTGTGATTTTTACTCTCCGCACTCTGCTCTCTGTGATTTTTCCTCTCCGCACTCTGATCTCTATGATTTTTACTCTCCGCACTCTGCTCTCTGTGATTTTGACTCTCTGCAGTCTGCTCTCTGTGATTTTTAATCTCTGCACTCTGATCTCTGTGAGTATTACTCTCTGAACTATGCTCTCATGATTTTTACTCTCGGTACTCAGCTCTGTGTGATGTTTACTCTCCACACTCTGCTCACTGTGATTTTTACTCTCTTCACTCTGCTCTCTGTGATTTTAAATGTCTTCTCTCTGCTCTCTGTGATTATTACTCTCCGCACTCTGCTCTCTGTGATTTTTACTCTCTGCACTCTGCTCTCTGTGATTTTTACTCTCTGCACTCAGCTCTCTGTAATTATTACTCTCCGCACTCTGCTCTCTGTGATTTTTACTCCGTGCACTCTGCTGCCTGTGATTTTTCCTCTCTGCACTCTGATCTCTGTGATCTTTAATCTCCGCATTCTGCTCTCTGTGATTTTTACTCTGTGCACTCTGCACTCTGTGATTTTTACTCTCTGCACTCTGCTCTCTGTGATTTTTACTCTCTGCACTCTGCTCTCTGTGATTTTTACTCTCTGCACTCTGCTCTCTGTGATTTTTACTCTCTGCACTCTGCTCTCTGTGATTTTTACTCTCTGCACTCTGATCTCTGTGATTTTTACTCTCTGCACTCTGCTCTCTGTGATTTTTACTCTCCGCACTCTGCTCTCTGTGATTTTACTCTCTGCACTCTGCTCTCTGTGATTTTTACTCTCTGCACTCTGATCTCTGTGATTTTTACTCTCTGCACTCTGCTCTCTGTGATTTTTACTCTCTGCACTCTGCTCTCTGTGATTTTTACTCTCTGCACTCTGCTCTCTGTGATTTTTACTCTCTGCACTCTGCTCTCTGTGATTTTTACTCTCTGCACTCTGCTCTCTGTGATTTTTACTCTGTGCACTCTGCACTCTGTGATTTTTACTCTCTGCACTCTGCTCCCTGTGATTTTTACTCTCTGCACTCTGCTCTCTGTGATTTTTACTCTCTGCACTCTGTTCTCTGTGATTTTTACTCTCTGCACTCTGCTCTCTGTGATTTTTACTCTCTGCACTCTGCTCTCTGTGATTTTTACTCTCTGCACTCTGCTCTCTGTGATTTTTACTCTCTGCACTCTGCTCTCTGTGATTTTTACTCTCTGCACTCTGATTTCTGTGATTGTTACTCTCCGCACTCTGCTCTCCGTGATTTTTACTCCGGGCACTCTGCTGCCTGTGATTTTTCCTCTCTGCACTCTGATCTCTGTGATTTTTACTCTCCGCACTCTGCTCTCTGTGATTTTTACTCTCTGCACTCACTTCTCTGTGAGTTTTACTCTCTGCACTCTGATTTCTGTGATTTTTTCTCTCCGCACTCTGTTCTCTGTGATTTGTACTCTCTGAACACATATCTCTGTGATTTTTACTCTCTGCACTCTGCTCTCTGTGATTTTCACTCTCTGCACTCTGCTCTCTGTGATTTTTACTCTCTGCACTCTGCTCTCTGTGATTTTTACTCTCTGCACTCTGCTCTCTGTGATTTTTACTCTCTGCACTCTGCTCTCTGTGATTTTTACTCTCTGCACTCTGCTCTCTGTGATTATTACTCTCCGCACTCTGCTCTCTGTGATTTTTACTCTCTGCTCTCCCTCTGTGATTTTTACTCTCTGCACTCTGCTCTCTGTGATTTTTACTCTCCGCACTCTGCTCTCTGTGATTTTTACTCTCTGCACTCTGCTCTCTGTGATTTTTACTCTCTGCACTCTGCTCTCTGTGATTTTTACTCTCTGCACTCTGCTCTCTGTGATTTTTACTCTCCGCACTCTGCTCTCTGTGATTTTCACTCTCTGCACTCTGCTCTCCGTGGTTTTTACTCTCTGCACTCTGATTTCTGTGATTGTTACTCTCCGCACTCTGCTCTCCGTGATTTTTACTCCGGGCACTCTGCTGCCTGTGATTTTTCCTCTCTGCACTCTGATCTCTGTGATCTTTAGTCTCCGCATTCTGCTCTCTGTGATTTTTACTCTGTGCACTGTGCACTCTGTGATTTTTACTCTCTGCACTCTGATTTCTGTGATTTTTTCTCTCCGCACTCTGTTCTCTGTGATTTGTACTCTCTGAACACATATCTCTGTGATTTTTACTCTCTGCACTCTGCACTCTGTGATATTCACTCTCTGCACTCTGCACTCTGTGATTTTTACTCTCTGCACTCTGTTCTCTGTGATTTTTACTCTCTGCACTCTGCTCTCTGTGATTTTTACTCTCTGCACTCTGCTCTCTGTGATTTTTACTCTCTGCACTCTGATCTCTGTGATTTTTACTCTCCGCACTCTGCTCTCTCTGATTTTTACTCTCTGCCCTCTGTGATTTTTACTCTCTGCACTCTGCTCTCTGTGATTTTTAATCTCTTCACTCTGCTCTCTGTGATTTTTACTCTCTGCACTCTGCTCTCTGTGATTTTTACTCTCTGCACTCTGCTCTCTGTGATTTTTACTCTCCGCACTCTGCTCTCTGTGATTTTTACTCTCTGCACTCTGCTCTCTGTGATTTTTACTCTCTGCACTCTGCTCTCTGTGATTTTTACTCTCTGCACTCTGATCTCTGTGATTTTTACTCTCTGCACTCCATTCTCTGTGATTTTTACTCTCCGCACTCTGCTCTCTGTGATTTTTACTCTCCGCACTCTTCTCTCTGTGATTTTTACTCTCCGCACTCTGATCTCTGTGATTTTTACTCTCTGCACTCTGCTCTCTGTGATTTTTACTCTCTGCACTCTGTTCTCTGTGAGTTTTAACTCTCTGCAATCAGCTCTCTGTGATTTTTACTCTCCAGACTCTGCTCTCTGTGATTTTTACTCTCTGCACACAGATCTCTGTGATTTTTACTCTCAGCACTCTGATCTCTGTGATTTGAACTCTCTGCACTCTGCTCTCTGTGATTTTTACTCTCTGCACTCTGATCTCTGTGAGTATTACTCTCTGAACTCTGCTCTCATGATTTTTACTCTCGGTACTCAGCTCTGTGTGATGTTTACTCTCCACACTCTGCTCACTGTGATTTTTACTCTCTTCACTCTGCTCTCTGTGATTTTAAATGTCTGCTCTCTGCTCTCTGTGATTATTACTCTCCGCACTCTGCTCTCTGTGATTTTTACTCTCTGCACTCTGCTCTCTGTGATTTTTACTCTCTGCACTCTGCTCTCTGTGATTTTTACTCTCCGCACTCTGCTCTCTGTGATTTTTACTCCGTGCACTCTGCTGCCTGTGATTTTTACTCTCTGCACTCTGATCTCTGTGATCTTTACTCTCCGCACTCTGCTCTCTGTGATTTTTACTCTCTGCACTCTGCTCTCTGTGATTTTTACTCTCTGCACTCTGCTCTCTGTGATTTTTACTCTCTGCACTCTGCTCTCTGTGATTTTTACTCTCTGCACTCTACTCTCTGTGATTTTCACTCTCTGCACTCTGCTATCCGTGGTTTTTACTCTCTGCACTCTGATTTCTGTGATTGTTACTCTCCGCACTCTGCTCTCCGTGATTTTTACTCCGTTCACTCTGCTGCCTGTGATTTTTCCTCTCTGCACTCTGATCTCTGTGATCTTTAGTCTCCGCATTCTGCTCTCTGTGATTTTTACTCTGTGCACTGTGCACTCTGTGATTTTTACTCTCTGCACTCTGCTCCCTGTGATTTTCACTCTCTGCACTCTGCTCTCTGTGATTTTCACTCTCTGCACTCTGTTCTCTGTGATTTTTACTCTCTGCACTCAGACCTCTGTGATTTTTACTCTCTGCACTCTGCTCCCTGTGATTTTTACTCTCTGCACTCTGCTCTCTGTGATTTTTACTCTCTGCACTCTGTTCTCTGTGATTTTTACTCTCTGCACTCTGATTTCTGTGATTGTCACTCTCCGCAATCTGCTCTCCGTGATTTTTACTCCGTGCACTCTGCTGCCTGTGATTTTTCCTCTCTGCACACTGATCTCTCTAATCTTTATGCTCCACATTCTGCTCTCTGTGATTTTTACTCTCTGCACTCACTTCTCTGTGAGTTTTACTCTCTGCACTCTGATTTCTGTGATTTTTTCTCTCCGCACTCTGTTCTCTGTGATTTGTACTCTCTGAACACATATCTCTGTGATTTTTACTCTCTGCACTCTGTACTCTGTGTTTTTTACTCTCTGCACTCAGCTCTCTGTGATTTTTACTCTCTGCACTCTGCTCTCTGTGATTTTTACTCTCTGCACTCTGCTCTCTGTGATTTTTACTCTCTGCACTCTGCTCTCTGTGATTTTTACTCTCTGCACTCTGCTCTCTGTGATTTTTACTCTCCGCACTCTGCTCTCTGTGATTTTTACTCTCTGCACTCAGACCTCTGTGATTTTTACTCTCTGCACTCTGCTCTCTGTGATTTTTACTCTCTGCACTCTGCTCTCTGTGATTTTTACTCTCTGCACTCTGTTCTCTGTGATTTTTACTCTCTGCACTCTGCTCTCTGTGATTTTTACTCTCCGCACTCTGCTCTCTGTGATTTTTACTCTCTGCACTCTGCTCTCTGTGATTTTTACTCTCTGCACTCTGCTCTCTGTGATTTTTACTCTCTGCACTCTGATCTCTGTGATTTTTACTCTCTGCCCTCCATTCTCTGTGATTTTTACTCTCCGCACTCTGCTCTCTGTAATTATTACTCTCCGCACACTGCTCTCTGTGATTTTTACTCCGTGCACTCTGATTTCTGTGATTGTCACTCTCCGCAATCTGCTCTCTGTGATTTTTACTCTCTGCACTCTGATCTCTGTGATTTTTACTCTCTGCACTCTGCTCTCTGTGATTTTTACTCTCCGCACTCTGCTCTCTGTGATTTTTACTCTCTGCACTCTGATCTCTGTGATTTTTACTCTCTGCACTCTGCTCTCTGTGATTTTTACTCTCTGCACTCTGCTCTCTGTGATTTTTACTCTCTGCACTCTGATCTCTGTGAGTATTACTCTCTGAACTATGCTCTCATGATTTTTACTCTCGGTACTCAGCTCTGTGTGTTGTTTACTCTCCACACTCTGCTCACTGTGATTTTTACTATCTTCACTCTGCTCTCTGTGATTTTAAATGTCTGCTCTCTGCTCTCTGTGATTATTACTCTCCGCACTCTGCTCTCTGTGATTTTTACTCTCTGCACTCTGCTCTCTGTGATTTTTACTCTCCGCACTCAGCTCTCTGTGATTATTACTCTCCGCACTCTGCTCTCTGTGATTTTTACTCCGTGCACTCTGCTGCCTGTGATTTTTACTCTCTGCACTCTGATCTCTGTGATCTTTACTCTCCGCACTCTGCTCTCTGTAATTATTACTCTCCGCACTCTGCTCTCTGTGATTTTTACTCCGTGCACTCTGATTTCTGTGATTGTCACTCTCCGCAATCTGCTCTCCGTGATTTTTACTCCGTGCACTCTGCTGCCTGTGATTTTTCCTCTCTGCACTCTGATCTCTGTGATCTTTAGTCTCCGCATTCTGCTCTCTGTGATTTTTACTCTGTGCACTGTGCACTCTGTGATTTTTACTCTCTGCACTCTGCTCCCTGTGATTTTTACTCTCTGCACTCTGCTCTCTGTGATTTTTACTCTCTTCACTCTGCTTTCTGTGATTTTTACTCTCCGCACTCTGTTCTCTGTGATTTTTACTCTCTGCACTCTGCTCCCTGTGATTTTTACTCTCTGCACTCTGATCTCTGTGATCTTTAATCTCCGCATTCTGCTCTCTGTGATTTTTACTCTGTGCACTGTGCACTCTGTGATTTTTACTCTCTGCACTCTGCTCTCTGTGATTTTTACTCTCTGCACTCTGCTCTCTGTGATTTTTACTCTCTGCACTCTGATCTCTGTGATTTGTACTCTCTGCACTCTGCTCTCTGTGATTTTTACTCTCGGCACTCAGTTCTCTGCGATGTTTACTCTCCGCACTCTGCTCTATGTGAGTTTTACTCTCAGCATTCTGCTCT